>NC_135900.1:69860414-70137559 GCF_964194155.1 Cetorhinus maximus
GTCACAATAACAAGTGGCGCAGGGGCAGCATGGGAAATGTAGTGCCAGGATCATGGGAAATGTAGTCCTAGGGATCATGGGAAATGTAGTCTGGGGAGACAAAAACAGGAAACGCTGGAAAAACTCAGATGGCACCTCTGATAGTGCAGTACCTCCTCAGTACCGCACTGGAGTGTCAGCCTAGATTTGTACTCAGGTCTCCAGAGCTCTGAAGAAGAGTCTTTCGGACTTGAAACATCAACTCGGTTTCTCTCTCCACAGATACTGTCAGACCTGCATCAGCAGTATTTTGCTTTTATATTACGTCGTCTGGGGAGGTTATGGGGAATGTAGTCCCGGGGATCATGGGCAATGTTGTTGAATCTTAGGATTTCTCTCCTTTGCTTGCTGCGACATGGCTTCTCTGTTAGTGGCCAAAACCTGCAGCCTGCAAAGTCAAAGGACCGTTCCTTTAAATAGGCAGACTGTCTGAAGCACATGCTTCCTATCAACCCAACTCAGCCTTTGGGAATGTGCAGAGGATGCCTGTAGAGAAATGGATACCAGGGCTGTGTGGGTGCCACACCTTTCCATGCCACAATTAGGAAATGGGTTGGGTAGATAGGTTTTCTGTCTTACCCAGGTCTTTTCCAGTGGGCACAGGCCGATTGTGAATCTCAAACCCAGTGCCCAGTAGTCAGGGAGACCACATTTCAAGCAGTTATAAAGTGACTTTTACATTTCAGGACAAGGTCCCACAAACAGCAGTGTGAAACCTATCAGTTAACCTATTATAATGATGTTGGTTGCGAGATAAATATTGGCCAGAGTGATGAGAAAACGCTTCAGCTCTGAAGAAGTCATATGGTCTTGAAACATTAGCTGTTTCTCTCTCCACAGATGCTGCCAGACCAGCTGAGTTTTCTAGCATTTTCTGTTTTTAATTTCAGATTTCCAGCATCTGTGGTATTTTGCTCTCATATTACTGAGAGACTTCCCTTACTTGTCTGCATTGTACAATAGGATCTTTACCTGGGAGGACAGGCACAGCTGTGGCATCTCCAACAGTGCAGCACCTCCTCAGTACCGCACTGGAGTGTCAGCCTGGATTCTATGCTCAAGTCTGCAGAGGTGAGGCTTGAACCCACAGCCTTCTGGATGAGACAGGAGTGGGACTGACTGAGCTGGGAGGCAGTTTCAAAAGATGACAGCTGAGGAGAGATTAAGGGATAGGGTAATTTGGCACTCAAATAGCCATAGTTTATTGTGGGGCTAGTAAATTATTCTGTGTCTGCCCATTCAGCTGCATGTCAAAGGCCCAGTGATCCTGTTGAAGGAAGAGCTGGGAGTTTTCTCAATGTCCTAGCCAATACTCCTTCAAAACAATTTAATGGGTGATCCAACTGGCAACATGAGTTTGTGTGCATATTGGCTGCCATTTTTGCCTCTGAAGTGACAGTGACTGCACTTGCTGGAATGAAAGTAATGTATAGCAACCGTGAGGTCAGTCTTAACAGGTCCATCAAGTACCCCATCCCCAACAAGTGTTCAATGCATGAAGTTGCACCATTTAAAGGAGGAGGGGGAGCGTGCGCGGTGAGCATTGATGGAATAAACACAGTTCTTTTCATATCTCATTTGAGGCTGCATTGTAATTGCAATTCTTTCTTCACTTCCCAGAAACTGAGCAACTTTTCTTCCTCAAAAAAGTAAACACCTCCTAAGCTTAACTGGGTGAAATTTAACAGGCTCAGTCCAAAACAGGGTGAAAGGATTGACTCATTCATCAGTGATTTTTCTGTTAAGATTCCCAAGCTGACGTTAATGATGTTCTGATAGCTACAGTTTGGACTGCCAGTTTGTTTTTGGTCCAGTATGTAAGTATTAGTCCGTGCCAGAATGAAGTTGCACTTAAAACGTGAACAGAAAATGCTGGAAGTGCTCAGCAAGCTTGGCAGCGTCTATGGAGAGGCGCTGAGATTTTCTGGACCTGCTGTGGGGGATGCGGGACCAGGCGATCCTGGTGGCTGGTAGGGCTGGAAAATCCCACCCAACGTTTCAGCTCAAGTGACCTTTTCTCAGAACTGGAATTTAAACGAGGAAAAACGTATTTTTTAATACATATAGTTAAAACCTTGACTTGTCTTTAAATGACTGGAAAATTTGGGTGGAAGAGGACAAGAGATGGCAGTATTGTGCTGGTTTTGGGACTTGTTCCCCTACTCGCTCCAGTAGTAGAGTTTGCAGAAGTCGCTGCCCTTGATAAATAATGAAAGATAAACAGTGATCTTGGCCTCTAAAAAGTTTTTAATACTAACTGTGAAAACATGCACTTTCATTGTGTTGCGGCCTTCAGAGTATCCCTGTTCTTAGTGAAATCCCAATCAAATAAATAAAAGTTATACCAATAACCTAGTGAGATCTAGAATATTTTCACATTGTCACAATGCTTCCTGATTTGAGATGAAAACCTATTTCCCCCACGCTCTGCATCACCCCAATTTAACCTTATTTTCTGCTCTGCCAGAACAGAATCAAGGGACTGCAAGGTAGAGACTTCAATTTACATGGGTAACAGGAAGACAAAATCAGGTCCTGAGTGATTGCTTTTTACATGTATGCCAGATGCATGGGAACACCACCATCTGCAAGTTCCCCTCCAAGCTACTCACCATCCTGACTTGGAAATATATCTCCGTACCTTCACTGTCCTTGGGTCAAACTCCTGGAGCCCCCTTCCTAACAGCGCTGTGGGTGTACCTACACCACATGGACTGCAGCGGTTCAAGAAGGCAGCTCACCACCACCTTCTCAAGGCGGATGAGGGATGGGCAATAAATGCTGGCCTAGCCAACGACACCCACATCCAGTGAGCAAGCAAGTGCTACTGGGCTACTAAAGTATGGAGAGTGTCACATCCCACAGCCAATCCTGATACCATTGAATGTAGACTTTGGCTTTTTCCCGACAGCTTTCACTAGATAGCAGTCGGGAATTTTTCCAACTTTCTTGGCCCAATATAATGTGTTGAATTTTAGTGGCTCCAATGCAGCCTCAAATGAGATATGAAAAGAACAGTGTTTATTCCGTCAATGCTCACCGTGCGCATTAAATGGTGCGACTTCATGCATTGCACACTTGATGGGGGTGGGTTACTTGATGGACCTGTTAAGATTGGCCTTACCGTTGCAATGAACTTCATGTTACAGTGAACAGATTACAAACCTGATTTAAAATAGAGGGGGTTCCTTTCAGAATGACACATGTCAAAACAGGTCTGAAATGCCAGGACTAACCAATGACATTTTCAGGTAACTTTTGCATTTTATGCTGGATTTTCTGTTGAATTCAGTGTTACAGGTCACCCCACAAGTGAACCTTGTGCACCCTGCAATCTGGAGTGCATTGTATTATATACATAGGTATATAGGTATAAGTAACAGACTATTGAGCCCCAGTCCATGCTAGTTGTTTATGCTCCACTTGACTCTCCTTCTGTCTTTCCTCATCTAAATCTATCATTGTAACTATCTATTTCCTTCTCTCATATGTCTGTCTAGCCTCCCTTAAATACACCTATACTATTCACTTTAACTAGCGACTTCCACATTCTCACCAATCTTTGGGTAAAAAAGTTCCTTCCGAATTCCCTATTGGATTTCTTGGTGACTATCTTAGATTGACAGCCTCCAGTTTTGCTCCTCCCCAAAAGAGGAAACATTCTCTCTCTATCCACTCTATCAAAACCTTTCACAAATTTGAAGCCCTCTATTATGTCACCCCTCAGCCATTTTCATGAGGAAAAGAGATCCAGCCTGCCAACCCTTTCTTGTATCATTTTTGTATTTCTGTTATCATCTTTGTAAATCTTCTCCGCACCCTCTCTGGTGTCTATATCCTCTTTATAATATGGCGACCAGAACTGCACACAGTACTCTTAAGTGTGGTGTGACCAAGTTTTGATACTGGTTGAATATAGCTTTCCTAATTTTCAACAACAACCAAGGTTACAGGGATAAGGCAGGGGGGTGGGACTAGGTGGAATATTCTTTTAGGGAGCCAGTGCAGATTCGATGGGCCGAATGACCTCCTTCTGCACTGTAAAGGTTCTGGTAATCCTGTGAACCAATAGAATAGAATTGTTACAGCACAGAAGGACATTCAGCCCATTGTGTCTCTGCTGGCTCTCCCTCTCCCTCTCTCCCCTATCCCTGCACAATCCTCCTTTTCTGATATTTAGAAAGTTTATGGCACAGAAGGAGGCCACTCTGCCCATTGTGGCTGAAAGAATGAACCACCCAGCCTAATCCACCTGCATTTCTACAGCTCCTTTAACATAATAAAACATTCCAAGGCGCCTCACAGTAGCATTATTGGACAGGTGACTAATTGCTTGGTTCCCAGTATCTAGTTCAATGGTAGCCTGACCCTTACTCTTATCACACATGCCACTACATGAATGCTCCTCTCAGTATAATGAAGGCAGACTGAAGGAACAGTTTACCGTAAGGAGTCACAGCTTTCGCTTACTTCCAAAGGGAGAAAAATCAATGTCCGCACACTAATACAAAACCAAAAGAACGCAGGTGCTGGAAATCTGAAATTTAAAGAAAGGGAAAGTGTTGGAAATACTCAACAGATCAGGCAATATCTGTGGAGAGAGAAATAGTTAACATCTTTCATCAGAAGTGGCAAAGGTTCGAGATACAATAAGTTTTAAGCAAGTACAGAGGCCGGATTAAGTGGGAGGGGATGGGAGTTGGCGTGGATACGAAGGAAGGGAAATAAACAAAAGGGAAGGAAGGTCTGTGATAGGGTGAAAAAAAAAGGTGAGATTAAATGGCAAAAGGGATGATGCTGCAAACCAGAAAAGGTGATAATGAGACAGGGAAAGAAACAAAAGAATGAGTCCAGAGACGGTGTAAATGGGATCAGCAGACAGCTTTTCACTGCTTTTGTGAATTCATACACCACTATTTGCTGGAGAGAGGAGGTAAATGAACCATTCTGTGAATTGTCTCCCTTAAGGCTCTGTGCACACAGTATACCTTCCAGATTTAGTTACCCCAGAGGGGTCAATTCACCAATTTGCGTGGAGACCTTGGCCATCTATGTTGACAGTCTAAGATGCTTATCGATGGTGTGACCACCTCGCAGTTACTGACCTCCTAGGGCCTTCCCGGTTTTCAATGTTTAAATCGCAGAAGTATGACCACCCTGGGATATCTCTAATGGCACAGGTTTAACCCTTTATAAGAAGAAAGAAGAGCTGCATTCCTATAGAACCTTTCATTACCTCTGGTCTCAAAACTCTTTACAGCCAATGAGGTATTTTGGAAACAGAAACAAAAATACCAGGAAAAACTCAGCAGGTCTGACAGCATCTGCGGAGAGGGGTACAGTTGACGTTTCGAATCCGTATGACCCTTCATCAGAATTTAGGAAATATAGAAATGAGGTGAAATATAAGCTGGTAGAAGGGGGTGGGACAGGTAGAGCTGGATTGAGGGCCAGTGATAGGTGGAGGCCAAGAAGAGATTGCCAAAGATGTCATAGACAAAAGGTCAAAGGGGTGTTGACGGTGGGGATATTATCTAAAGGTTGTGCTAATATAGTTAATGTTTGTAATGTAGGAAATGTGGCAGCCAATTTGCTCCCACAAATAACAGTGAAAAAAATGATCAGCTAATCTTTTTAAAGGAGTTCAGAGAAAACTGTTCTCAAGAACACAAGAAATAGGAGCAGGAGTAGACCCCACGGCCCATTGAGCCTGCTCCACTACTCAATACGATCATGGGCGTCAGCTGCATGTTCCCACCCACTCCCCAAATCCCTTAATTCACTGAGAGGCCAAAAATCTCTCTATCCCAGCCTTAAATGTATTCAACGATGGAGCATCCGCAACCCTCTCGGGTAGATAATCCCAAAGATTCACAACCCCTTTGAGTGAAGTAATTTCTCCTCATCTCAGTCCTAAATGGTCAGCCCCTTATCCTGAGACTGTGCCCCCGTGTTTCAGATTCCCCAGCCAGGAAAACAATCTTTCTGTGTCCACCCGATCAAGCCCCTTCAGAGTTTTGTATGTTTCAATGAGATCACCTCTCATTCTACTAAATTTCAGAGAATATAACCCCAGTTTACTCAACCTCTCATCATTGGACACAGCACCTCACCCCAGGGACCAATTTTGTGATTGTTGGGCAGGATTTCAGGGGAACTCTCATGCTTGTCTTCAAATAACACTTTTACATCCACCCAAGAGGACAGATCGGACCTCAGTTTTAACGTCTCATATGAGAAATGGCACCTCCAACAGTGCAGCACTCCCTCAGTACTGCATTGGGGTGTCAGCCTGGATTGTGTGTTCAGTTCCTTGGAGTGAGGCTTGAACCCACATTTTTCTGACTCAGGGGGAAGTGTACTACTGCTGAGGCAAGGCTGACATCTCCTAGCAGTACAGAATTATTATAAACCTTTTTAAAAAAATTCAACAGAGGCAAAAGATTCAATTTGCTAGTCTCTAATTGCCATTTTGTGTCTTTAACAAGAAGGCTTTTGACTTTCAGGTCTCAGGCTCCTGACACCAATCGCTTTGGGATAATGACAACATCCATACAATCCCGTAGCACTGTTGGCTGAGGGAAAGATTTGTCTGGTGGCTGAGGGACCAATGCTGTCAATGTTGTGTCGCCGTTGGGTGCTGCACATCAGTGGAGGCCTGGAAGGCAAACCTGGGTCTGCCTCAAGAAGTACAGACCCAAAGAGTGGAGATGAGATGGAGGTTGAGATCTGCAAGCCATCCAGAGAGATGTGCAAGATGATTAAGATAATAATATCCAGTGATTTCAATTATCCCAACATAGAGTGGGACAATTATCAAATGGTGGAGCAGGCTTGAGGGGCCAAATGGCCTACTCCTGCTCCTCATTCATATGTATGTAATTCATTAAGTTCGTATGGAATAAAGATAATATAGGTGGTTTAACACAAAAAGGAAACACAAAGTGGGAATCTAGAACTAGGTGGCACAGTTTAAAAATAAGGGGTCTCTCATTTAAGACAGAAATGAGGAGAAATTTCTTCTCTCAGAGGGTCATTAGTCTTTGGAATTCCCTTCCAAAGAGAACATTGAATGTATTCAAGGCTGAGTTTGATGGATTTTTGATCTACAAGGGAGTCATATGTTATGGCGGCGGGTGGGGGTGTGGGACAGGTAGGCAGGAAAAGCTAAGGCCACAGTCAGATTGGCCATGATTTTATTGAATGGCAGGACCAGGCTCGAGGGGCCGAATGGCCTACTCCTGCCTCCTATATCTTATGATCAACCAGACAGTATCAATTGAGTGGGCTATCTAAACATTTCTAAAATGTAAACCAAATGTCTTTAATTCAACTTGGTTCTGATTCTCCTTCTCACGATTCAGCTGTAAAAGATTCAGGTTCTTAAATCCTGATTCACTTACATTTTCAGTAAAGTGACCTTAAGAACTTAAGCCGTGACCACAGCCCTACCACACAAGTGTCTTGCCTCCTTTTTGGATTTGACAATAATACCCTGTGGAAGTTCCTATTCCTCTTGACTACAGGCCTTTAAAACTGAAGCTTGACATCGGCTAAATCATGTCGTTCTGATTGTCTTTTTTCACATTCACTCTTTCCACTTGTGTAGTGTCCCACACTTGGGCCTTGGCCCACCAGCTGGGTCCCCCAGCAAAATAGCTGCTGGGATGCTGAGCGCAAAGGACCATTAAAGTGAATGTAGTCACATTTGTAATTAGGATTTGAACCTGCAGAGTGTTGAGGTCCTGGGGGTGGGGGTGGGGAAACAAGATTAGGTAAGAGTTCAGTGTTTTGATTTCAGCGTAGTGAGAATGCAGGAGGAGAGCACAGACAATGATGTAATCACAGCCTCAGGGGAACAAGAGGATGGTGCAAAGAAGCAGTGACCTTAATCCTATTAATAAACAAACAAGAAACAATGTACAGAGAGAGGAGCTGCATCGATTAAAAAGACTTTGCTTAGTGCTTGGATCTGCATTACGTATTGTCGAATCAAGATATATGTGAATATGTTTTAGAATTTTTTTTCTTCCTCATACTTCCCCTCCCCCTCCTAAACGTGCTGACTTCTTGTCAGGTTTAGTTTGCAGGCAAAGGGGGGAGATGGTGGCGTATGTCACTGGATGAGTAATCCAGAGGCCCAGGCTAGTGCTCTGGGGGACATGGGTTTAAATCCCACCATGGCAGCTGGTGGAATTTAAATTCAATTAATAAAATCTGAAATTAAAACTTAGCGACTGTGAAACTCATAGATTGCCATTAAAAACCCAACTGGTTTCTAAAGCTCTTTAGAGAAGGGAATCTGCTGTCCTCACCTGGTCTGGCCTACATGTGACTCCAGACTCACAGCAATGTGGTTGACTCTTAACTGCCCTCTGAAATGGCCGAGCAAGCCACTTGGTTCAAGGGCAATTAAGGATGGGTAACAGATGCTGGCCTTGCCAGCAATGCCCACATCCCATGAAAGAATGTGGGTGTCACTGTAAGAATAAAAAAAACAGGAGTAGGCCCCTTAAACCTGCTCTGCCATTCAATTAGCTTACAACTGATCTGTCCCACTTTGGTTGATACCTAAACCTATGAATCTCAGTTTTAAAATTTGCAATTTTTGTTCTATAAATACTGATTGCCATCCAAAACATAGTCAAGTAACTGTTCTTCACATGTGAAGCTGCATCATGACCCTCAAACCAGTGAGGCTCTTCTGGCCTTTCTCTTAACTATTTGAGATGGACAATTTTCATCATAGAGGCTTCTTATGTGCTTCCATTCATCTGGTGGGTAGTGGGCATGGCAAGCCTGCCTTTCAGGCCACGAATCTCACCGCAAACCCAAACCAATTTCAGTTCAAGTCTCATTTGAGTAGAAGCTGCCCAGGCTAACTGAGTGCTGATAGGCAACTTGTTGATTTCTTTATTCTTTCGCAGGGTGTGGATGGCACTGACAAGACCCATATTTGTTGCCCATCCCTAATTGCACCAAGCGGTTTGCTCAGCCATTTCAGAGGGCAGTTAAGAGTGAACCACATTGCTGTGGGTCTGGAGTTACATGTAGGCCAGACCAGGTAAGGATGATAGATTTCCTTCCCTAAAGGGACATTAGTGAACCAGATGGATTTTTACAACAATCAGTCATAGTTGTCGTGGTCACTATTACTGAGACTAGCTTTATATTCCAGATTTATTAATTGTATTTAAACTCCACCAGCTGCCATGGTGGGATTTGAACCCATGTCCCCAGAGCATTAGCCTGGGCCTCTGGATTACTCGTCACCATGGAGAGTCGGGGTTGGGGGTTGTGGGGGGAAGGGCTGTGTGAAGTCTATGGAGCTGATGTGGCAGTTCACTTGGAGAGAGGGTCGATCATCAAGGGGCTGGTGGATGATGAGGCAAAGGGTGGTAGGATATCTGCGGAGGCACAGGAAAAGTATTCATTCAGTGAATTTTATGGATATATACTTTTATATGTGAGGATATTAGAAGGGCTGTACACATTACTCACTCACTTTTCCAGAACCGCTTTATCCAATTCAGGGTTGCAGGGAGGCAATGGGCGTGGGGCGGGATACACCCAGGACAGGACCCCAGTCCATCACAGGGCACACGCTCACACACAAACACACTGACACATGCACTAAGGGGCAAGTTTAACCATCGCCAATCCACCTCACCAGCACATCTTTGGATGGTGAGAGAAAACCAGAGCACCCAGCAGAAACCCACGGAGACACGGGGAGAACATGCAAACTCCACACAGACACGGGGAGAACATGCAAACTCCACACAGACACACGGAGAACATGTAAACTCCACACAGACATGGGGAGAACATGTAAACTCCACACAGACACACAGAGAACATGTAAACTCCACACAGACACACAGAGAACATGTAAACTCCACACAGACACGGGGAGAACATGTAAACTCCACACAGACACACAGAGAACATGTAAACTCCACACAGACACACGGAGAACAGGTAAACTCCACACAGACACGGGGAGAACATGTAAACTCCACACAGACACACAGAGAACATGTAAACTCCACACAGACACGGGGAGAACATGTAAACTCCACACAGACACACAGAGAACATGTAAACTCCACACAGACACACGGAGAACAGGTAAACTCCACACAGACACGGGGAGAACATGTAAACTCCACACAGACACACGGAGAACATGCAAACTCCACACAGACACGGGGAGAACATGCAAACTCCACACAGACACGGGGAGAACATGCAAACTCCACACAGACACGGGGAGAACATGCAAACTCCACACAGACACACAGAGAACATGTAAACTCCACACAGACACACGGAGAACATGTAAACTCCACACAGACACACGGAGAACATGCAAACTCCACACAGACACGGGGAGAACATGTAAACTCCACACAGACACGGGGAGAACATGCAAACTCCACACAGACACGGGGAGAACATGCAAACTCCACACAGACACAGGGAGAACATGCAAACTCCACACAGACACACAGAGAACATGTAAACTCCACACAGACACACAGAGAACATGTAAACTCCACACAGACACACGGAGAACATGCAAACTCCACACAGACACGGGGAGAACATGTAAACTCCACACAGACACACGGAGAACATGCAAACTCCACACAGACACACAGAGAACATGCAAACTCCGCACAGACACACAGAGAACATGTAAACTCGGCACAGACACACGGAGAACATGTAAACTCCACACAGACACACGGAGAACATGTAAACTCCACACAGACACACAGAGAACATGCAAACTCCACACAGACACGGGGAGAACATGCAAACTCCACACAGACACACAGAGAACATGTAAACTCCACACAGACACGGGGAGAACATGCAAACTCCACACAGACACGGGGAGAACATGCAAACTCCACACAGACACACAGAGAACATGTAACCTCGACACAGACACACGGCAAACATGTAAACTCCACACAGACACACGGAGAACATGCAAACTCCACACAGACACGGGGAGAACATGTAAACTCCACACAGACACACAGAGAACATGCAAACTCCACACAGACACGGGGAGAACATGCAAACTCCACACAGACATGGGGAGAACATGTAAACTCCACACAGACACGGGGAGAACATGCAAACTCCACACAGACACGGGGAGAACATGCAAACTCCACACAGACACACAGAGAACATGTAACCTCGACACAGACACACGGAGAACATGCAAACTCCACACAGACACGGGGAGAACATGTAAACTCCACACAGACACACAGAGTACATGTAAACTCCACACAGACATGGGGAGAACATGCAAACTCCACACAGACACACAGAGAACATGTAAACTCCACACAGACATGGGGAGAACATGCAAACTCCACACAGACACACAGAGAACATGTAAACTCCACACAGACACACGGAGAACATGTAAACTCCACACAGACACGGGGAGAACATGCAAACTCCACACAGACACACAGAGTACATGTAAACTCCACACAGACACGGGGAGAACATGTAAACTCCACACAGACACACAGAGAACATGTAAACTCCACACAGACACACGGAGAACATGTAAACTCCACACAGACACACGGAGAACATGCAAACTCCACACAGACACGGGGAGAACATGTAAACTCCACACAGACACGGGGAGAACATGCAAACTCCACACAGACACGGGGAGAACATGTAAACTCCACACAGACACACAGAGAACATGTAAACTCCACACAGACATGGGGAGAACATGCAAACTCCACACAGACACACGGAGAACATGCAAACTCCACACAGACACGGGGAGAACATGCAAACTCCACACAGACACGGGGAGAACATGTAAACTCCACACAGACACGGGGAGAACATGCAAACTCCACACAGACACGGGGAGAACATGTAAACTCCACACAGACACACGGAGAACATGTAAACTCCACACAGACACACGGAGAACATGTAAACTCCACACAGACACACGGAGAACATGTAAACTCCACACAGACACACAGAGAACATGTAAACTCCACACAGACACACAGAGAACATGTAAACTCCACACAGATACACAGAGAACATGTAAACTCCACACAGACATGGGGAGAACATGTAAACTCCACACAGACACACAGAGAACATGTAAACTCCACACAGACACACAGAGAACATGTAAACTCCACACAGACACACAGAGAACATGTAAACTCCACACAGACACACGGAGAACAGGTAAACTCCACACAGACACGGGGAGAACATGTAAACTCCACACAGCCACACGGAGAACATGCAAACTCCACACAGACACGGGGAGAACATGCAAACTCCACACAGACACGGGGAGAACATGCAAACTCCACACAGACACACAGAGAACATGTAAACTCCACACAGACACACAGAGAACATGTAAACTCCACACAGACACACGGAGAACATGCAAACTCCACACAGACACGGGGAGAACATGTAAACTCCACACAGACACGGGGAGAACATGCAAACTCCACACAGACACGGGGAGAACATGTAAACTCCACACAGACACGGGGAGAACATGTAAACTCCACACAGACACACAGAGTACATGTAAACTCCACACAGACATGGGGAGAACATGCAAACTCCACACAGACATGGGGAGAACATGCAAACTCCACACAGACACGGGGAGAACATGCAAACTCCACACAGACACGGGGAGAACATGCAAACTCCACACAGACACGGGGAGAACATGTAAACTCCACACAGACATGGGGAGAACATGTAAACTCCACACAGACACACAGAGAACATGTAAACTCCACACAGACACACAGAGAACATGTAAACTCCACACAGACACGGGGAGAACATGCAAACTCCACACAGACACACAGAGAACATGTAAACTCCATACAGACACGGGGAGAACATGTAAACTCCACACAGAGAACATGTAAGCTCCACATAGACACGGGGAGAACATGCAAACTCCACACAGACACGGGGAGAACATGTAAACTCCACACAGACACCGGGAGAACATGCAAACCCCACACAGACACACGCAGAACATGTAAACTCCACACAGACACGGGCAGAACATGTAAACTCCACACAGACAGACACCCGAGGTCAGGGTCCACCCCGGGTCCCTGTAGCCATGAGGCAGCAGCACTAACCGCTGAGCCACTCTGCCGCTCTGTACACCATTACTGATAATTTTATTAGAAAGTTACTGCACAAGGTTGTTATCAGCCATCCAAGCAGAGAAGACATTCCTTTTCCTCCTTTATATTGCCTGTTTATCATTCTATACAGAAAGTTTCAGAGCAGAGGAGTCTCATACTCATCAATGTTGGCTGAAGAAAGTTGAAAGACTTAGGGCTGAATTTTCTGGTTGGTGGGGGCGCGGAGTTTGAGTGAGCGGGCTCGGACCTGATCGCCGCCCGCAATCGGGTCTGCGCCGCCATTTTACACGGCCGGGCCAATTAAGACCCGCCCAGCGTAATGCGCGATTCCCGAGGATAGCGGGAGTGGGCGGGCGGCAGTGGGACTGCACTGTCCAATGGCGACCCGGCGGCCTGTTTATATGAAGCGCCGACAGCCTTTACAAGGCTGCTCACAATGTCAAGTGGAAGGGCTCACCAGAGGGCTTGTGGTGGGCAGGCCAGTCCGGAGGGTAGGGCAGTGGGACAGGCCAGGCTGGAGGGTAGGGCAGTGGGACAGGCCAGGCTGGAGGGTAGGGCAGTGGGACAGGCCAGGCTGGAGGGTAGGGCAGTGGGACAGGCCAGGCCGGAGGGAGGGCCATCGGGACAGGCCAGGCTGGAGGGTAGGGCAGTGGGTCAGGCCAGGCCGGAGGGTAGGCCATCGGGGTAGGCCAGGCTGGAGGGTAGGGCAGCCGGACAGGCCAGGCTGGAGGGTAGGGCAGCCGGACAGGCCAGGCTGGAGGGTAGGGCAGTGGGTCAGGCCAGGCCGGAGGGTAGGCCATCGGGGTAGGCCAGGCTGGAGGGTAGGGCAGCCAGACAGGCCAGGCTGGAGGGTAGGGCAGTGGGACAGGCCAGGCTGGAGGGTAGGGCAGTGGGACAGGCCAGGCCGGAGGGAGGGCCATCGGGACAGGCCAGGCTGGAGGGTAGGGCAGTGGGTCAGGCCAGGCCGGAGGGTAGGCCATTGGGGTAGGCCAGGCTGGAGGGTAGGGCAGCCGGACAGGCCAGGCTGGAGGGTAGGGCAGTGGGACAGGCCAGGCTGGAGGGTAGGGCAGTGGGACAGGCCAGGCCGGAGGGTAGGGCAGTGGGACAGGCCAGAGGGTAGGGCAGTGGGACAGACCAGGCCGGAGGGTAGGGCAGCGGGACAGGCCAGGCCGGAGGGTAGGGCAGTGGGACAGGCCAGGCCGGAGGGTAGGGAAGTGGGACAGGCCAGGCCGGAGGGTAGGGCAGTGGGACAGGCCAGAGGGTAGGGCAGTGGGACAGACCAGGCCGGAGGGTAGGGCAGCGGGACAGGCCAGGCCGGAGGGTAGGGCAGTGGGACAGGCCAGGCCGGAGGGTAGGGCAGTGGGACAGGCCAGGCTGGAGGGTAGGGCAGTGGGACAGACCAGGCCGGAGGGTAGGGCAGTGGGACAGGCCAGTCCAGAGGGTAGGGCAGTGGGACAGGCCAGGCTGGAGGGTAGGGCAGTGGGACAGGCCAGGCTGGAGGGTAGGGCAGTGGGACAGGCCAGTCCGGAGGGTAGGGCAGCCGGACAGGCCAGGCCGGAGGGTAGGGCAGTGGGACAGGCCAGGCCAGAGTGTAGGGCAGTGGGACAGGCCAGGCCGGAGGGTAGGGCAGTGGGACAGGCCAGGCCGGAGGGTAGGGCAGTGGGACAGGCCAGGCCGGAGGGTAGGGCAGTGGGACAGGCCAGGCCGGAGGGTAGGACAGTGGGACAGGCCAGGCTGGAGGGTAGGGCGGGGGGTGGGGCGGGGGTGGGGGCCAATGTGCCCCTCATTTTTCTGCTAACTGCCTTGTTGCCCTCCTTGAGGAGGTGGCACCACAGCGGGAAGTTTTGGTTCCCCAGGAAGGGAGGAGGAGGCCCCTCCACATGACAAAATGTGCCTGGGAGGAGGTGGGGGAGGTGGTGAGCTCCCACGATAGGTGTGATGCACTTGGATCCAGTGTCGCAAGCGCTTCAACGACCTGTTGTGCTCAGGAAGGGTGAGGACCATGTTGGCATTGGTCACTTAACCCAGCAGGTCGGCTTTCACTCCCTGATGCCCCCTGCACCTCCCCCCAAGTCTGAGTGTAGTGACTGTATTGAATCATTGACAGTGTGTGTCCTTTGCTGGGTGGGCCAGCAGATATTACCCATGCTGAGATCACCCTGAGAGGGTGGTGAAGAGATGGGATCTGTGCCCGCAGCATGTGTCACACTGAGACCCACATGACGGTTTTTGGGGGCAACCTGGAGGAGCTGCACCTAGACGCAGTGCTGGAACTCCAGGACATGTCCTAGTCAGGGTGATGACCTGCTGGGAGGGGAGCTTCAAGGTGGCACCGATCGATCTGCTGCCCTCTGTGCTCCACATGCTTGCGTCTCCTTGCTATGGAAGGTTAGACCGTGTGGTGCCAAGTGTGATGTAGGCGGCATTTGGCCAAGGGGGTGGGGAGGTGGGGGACAGGCCTGGCATCTTTGTGTGAGTGTTCGGCAGCAGCGGGGTGAGGAGGCACTGGAGCCCTGACATGTCCCACTCTGGTTGGGGTGGGCCGTCCGTGAAGAGAGTCCAGGTACAAGTAGCACTAATCAATGCTCTTCTCTTCTTTGCAGGAGAAGAAAGCACATAACGCCCCAGAGCGGGCGAGGACTGGCAGCGGCCAGGCGCAGATCGCCATTCTTAGCCGGTTCGAGCAGGAGGTCCTGGATCTGGAGAGGCGCCATGTGCCCAGGTCCACTGGTGTCGGTGAGGCTGGGGTGCCACAGGCAGGTATGTTTGCCCAGCAGTGAGGTCAGCATTCTTCTCCCAACAGCCTCAGAACTGCTGAATGTTCAGTGATTTAATTTTGCAACATGGCTGGACCATTGCTTATGGAAGGATGAGCACATAATGATCCGGGGGACAGGGTTACACATTGACATTGTCTCCACATTAACTGATCCAATGTCCTTGTTCTTCCTTTCAGCATCAGTGGAGCAGGGCTGGGAGGAGGAGCAGCAGAGACCCCCTCTCACATCTGAGGGTCCTGAAGTCTCACCAGCATCACACCATCTCTGCCAGGCAGGCACCAGCACAGATACTAGCACCTCGGTGGGAATTAGAACATCGGCTAGTGTCCTGGGGCACAGCGGTGAGGGCACTTAGTCACTGGAGGAGCTGGCAGAGACAGAGAGTGCCCATGGCGCCAGCAGTCAGAGGACTGCAGGGGACCAGGCACATGCTCAGTCGGTGGCTGATGATGAGCCTCTGGAGTCGACCGCAATGCAGCAAACACAGGAAATGCGGCCGGGTGTAGGGGAGCATCTAGGGGAGATACATGAGGCTATGCTTGGCTTGGTCTCCGTGGTGGAGGAGTCTACGCGGACGATCGCCGAAGCAATGAGCCACATGTCCGAGCACCATGCGTCCTCCATGGAGAAAATGGCGACTCTCGGAGAGTCTCCTCCAGGAGACCGGTCAGGGCTTCCTGGGGATGCGCTCTGACCAGCAAACCCTCACATCGGCATTGACCTCAGCTGGTCAGTACCAGTGTGGGAGATGGCCTGGGCACCAAGTTTCCCAGCCCGGTGCCCATCCATCCACAGTGAGCAGGGAGGTCCGAAGTAACCTCACATCGGGGCAGCAGCTGCCTGTCGTCTCTGCGGGCTCCTCTCAGGGCGCTCCGGATGAGAGTGGCAGCTCCTCTGCCCCTCTCCCAGTGACCGGAGCATCCGGTGAGGCTGCGGCGACTGGGGAGATGCCAGCTGTGGCACTGGCAGCTCCCTCCCAGGCGGGGTCAACACAGGCTCCATGGGCCAGAGGACGCCCGCCAAGGTCATCGAGGCCAACAGGACAGGAGAGTGAGCAGGCTGGCTCAGATGCCACTCCCAGCAACGGGGCAGCACCAAGACGTAGCACCTGGAAACGTAAACATAAGGCACCTTAGGCACACCACGGGTTTATCACTGGTGTTGGCCCGAGATAAGGTCCTTATGATTTGTTTTGATTTGTAACACTATTGTCTTTTTTTAAAAATAAGTTGGTTTGCTTGACATATTAAATTCAGACATGTGACCATGGCTGAGGGTGCCTCTTTTCTTCTGCATTTGGATGGTTTCCAAAAGTGTAGTGAGTGCTTTGTGGGACATTCAGCTTTATTAACAAGGTAAACAAAAACAGAATTACCTGGAAAAACTCAGCAGGTCTGGCAGCATCGGCGGAGAAGAAAAGAGTTGACGTTTCGAGTCCTCATGACCCTTCAACTGGACTCGAAACGTCAGCTCTTTTCTTCTCCGCCGATGCTGCCAGACCTGCTGAGTTTTCCAGGTAATTCTGTTTTTGTTTTGGATTTCCAGCATCCGCAGTTTTTTGTTTTTATTAACAAGGTCCTTAGTTAATGTTCCTAACCTGGCAAATTTTGCACTTAGGTGTGGAGTATCGAGCCTACAGCCCAGGCTTGTCCTGGAGGTCCAGCTGTGTTGTGCTAGCTGAAGGGTCGTTGGATTAAAGCCTCCCGGGTGTCCGTCTCCCTGGAGTATGCCCAGGTCAGCGTCTACCCCCTCAGCATTTCCCTGTGTGTGCTCATCCTCGGACTCACTGCTGGACTCATCGTGTGCAGCCGCAGCCACTGCAACAACGTCTTCATCGTCCACTGCGTCCCCCCTTTCCAGGGCAAGATTGTGGAGAGTGCAGCATGTAACCACTATCACTGTGACACGATCTGGGGGGCACTGGAGTGTGCCCCCCGAGCGGTCCAGGCATCGGAAGTACATCTTGAGAAGACCGACGGTTCTCTCCACCACAGCCCTTGTGGTGCCGTGGCTCCTATTGTACCGCTGCTCAGCTTCTGTTCTTGGATGGCGGAGAGGCGTCATGAGCCACCTTCTGAGGGGATAGCCCTTGTCACCCAGCAGCCATCCATCCAGCCGGGCTGGAGCACTGAAGAGCCCCGGCACCTGGGAGTGTCTGAGGATGTAGGCATTGTGGGAGCTGCCTGGGTACCTTGCACAGATTTGTAGAATCAGCATCCTGTGATCACACACTATCTGCATGTTCATGGAGTGGAAGCTCTTCCTGTTGACGAAGGCACCGGGCTCACCTGCTGACGCCTTGATGGCCACATGTGTACAGTCTATAGTACCCTGGACGTGGGGGAAGCCAGCAATGGCCGCAAAGCCTCTGGTTCGCTGTGTCTGATTTGCCTGGTCCCAACGGTAGTGGATGAAGGTCAATGCACGCCTGAACAGAGCGTCTGTAACCTGCTTGACACAAGTGTGGACAGCTGATTGGGAGACACCGCAAAGATCACCCACCGAGCCCTGGAAGGAGCCAGAGGCATAGAAGTTGAGGGCAACTGTGACCTTCAGGGCAACTGGAATGGGGTGTCCACCCACACAGTTGGAGCTGATCTCAGGGCCAATCAGCAGACAGATGGAAGTGACTGTCTCCTTTGAGAGTCGGAGCCTCCTTTGGCACTGCACCTCAGACATATCGAGGTAGCTGCTTCGCCGCCTGTAAACCCTGGCAGCAGGATAGTGGAGTCTTCTGCAGCCCCTTCCGCCTTGGACAACCTCTTGGGCAGTGGAAAGACTAAACGGTGTTCTGAAAAACAAATTAGCTAAGTTATGTGAAGAAACTGGTTTGAAATGGACTGAAGCTCTACCCTTGGTGCTCATGACTATGCGCTCTCACCCTAACCGTACCACCTCCCTTTCCCCTTATGGAGTTGTAATGGGACGTCCTATTCGCCTCCCAGTGGCCCCACCTTTGTCTGCTAGGGAAATGGACATCCACGCTATGGATGAGGGAATGATTACCTACTGTATAGCGCTCACTAATTCTCTCAAAACTTGCACACAGAGGTGGTAGAAGCTCAGAAAATGCCCACCATTGAAGATTGTCATCAAGATGAGTAACCCCTAGGGTTGGGTCACGGAGCGCCAGTGTTAGGACCTCGCGGTTCAAGGACTCCTCAGTCCGCGGCAGCCCAATTTGGGCTTCTGGGGTTCATTGACCCACGATCTGCCTTCGCCTGCATGTGGCTGACTCTTAGGATAAGTCATCTATTTAAAAGTTTAGGAGATTAGTTGTTGCGGTCCAGGACCACTTTGGCCAGAATATACTCAGTGTTGGAGACCTGGAGTTTAGATTTAGTGTGTACTCGGGGGTTGGAGCCCCTGGAGTTTAGATTTAGTTTTAGTCTGTACACGGGGTTGGAGCCCCTGGAGTTTAGATTTAGTTTTAGTGTGTACTCGGGGTTGGAGCCCCTGGAGTTTAGATTTAGTTTTAGTGTATACTCGGGGTTGGAGCCCCTAGAGTTTAGATTTAGTTTTCATCTGTACTCGAGGTTGGAGCCCCTGGAGTTTAGATCTAGTTTTAATGTGTACTCGGGGTTAGAGCCCCTGGAGTTTAGATTTAGTTTTAGTGTGTACTCGGGGTAGGAGCCCCTGGAGTTTAGATTTAGTTTTAATGTGTACTCGGGGTTAGAGCCCCTGGAGTTTAGATTTAGTTTTAGTGTGTACTCGGGGCTGGAGCCCCTGGGGTTCAGATTTAGTTTTAATGTGTACTCGGGGTTAGAGCCCCTGGAGTTTAGATTTAGTTTTAGTATGTACTCGGGGTTGGAGCCCCTGGAGTTTAGATTTAGTTTTAGTGTGTACTCGGGGTTGGAGCCCCTGGGGTTTAGATTTAGTTTTAGTGTGTACTCGGGGTTAGAGCCCCTGGAGTTTAGATTTAGTTTTAGTGTGTAATCGGGGTTGGAGCCCCTGGGGTTCAGATTTAGTTTTAGTGTGTACTCGGGGTAGGAGCCCCTGGAGTTTAGATTTAGTTTTAATGTGTACTCGGGGTTAGAGCCCCTGGAGTTTAGATTTAGTTTTAGTGTATACTCGGGGTTGGAGCCCCTGGAGTTTAGATTTAGATTTAGTGTGTACTCGGGGCTGGAGCCCCTGGAATTTAGATTTAGTTTTAGTGTGTACTCGGGGTTGGAGCCCCTGGAGTTTAGATTTAGTTTTAGTGTATACTCGGGGTTGGAGCCCCTGGAGTTTAGATTTAGTTTTAGTGTGTACTCAGGGTTGGAGCCCCTGGAGTTTAGATTTAGTTTTAGTGTGTACTCGGGGTTGGAGCACGGGGAGGTAAGATTTAGTTTTGGTGTGTACTCGGGGTTGGAGCCCCTGGAGTTTAGATTTAGTCTTAGTGTGTACTCGGGGTTGGGGACCCTGGAGTTTAGATTTAGTTTTAGTGTGTACTTGGGGTTGGAACCCCTGGAGTTTAGATTTAGTTTTAGTGTGAACTCGGGGTTGGAGCCCTGGAGTTTAGGTTTAGTTTTAGTGTGTACTCGGGGTTGGAACCCCTGGAGTTTAGATTTAGTTTTAGTGTGTACTCGGGGTTGGAGCCCCTGGAGTTTAGATTTAGTTTTAGTGTATACTCGGGGTTGGAGCCCCTTGAGTTTAGATTTAGTATTAGTGTATACTCAGGGTTGGAGCCCCTTGAGTTTAGATTTAGTATTAGTGTATACTCAGGGTTGGAGCCCCTGGAGTTTAGATTTAGTTTTAGTGTGTACTCGGGGTTGGGGACCCTAGAGTTTAGATTTAGTTTTAGTGTGTGCTCGGGGTTGGAGCCCCTGGAGTTTAGATTTAGTTTTGGTGCGTACTCGGTGTTGAGGCCCCTGGAGTTTAGATTTTGTTTTAGTGTGTACTCGGGGTTGGAGCCCTGGAGTTTAGATTTAGTTTTAGTGCGTACTCGGGGTTGGAGCCCCTGGAGTTTAGATTTAGTTTTAGTGTGTACTTGGGGTTGGAGCCCCGGGAGTTTAGATTTAGTTTTAGTGTGTACTCGGGGTTGGAGCCCCTAGAGTTTAGATTTAGTTTTAGTCTATACTTGGGGTTGGAGCACCTAGAGTTTAGATTTAGTTTTAGTGTGTACTCAGGGTTGGAGCCCCTGGAGTTTAGATTTAGTTTTGGTGCGTACTCGGTGTTGGGGCCCCTGGAGTTTAGATTTAGTTTTAGTGTGTACTCGGGGTTGGAGCCCTGGAGTTTAGATTTAGTTTTAGTGCGTACTCGGGGTTGGAGCCCCTGGAGTTTAGATTTAGTTTTAGTGTGTACTTGGGGTTGGAGCCCCGGGAGTTTAGATTTAGTTTTAGTGTGTACTTGGGGTTGGAGCCCCGGGAGTTTAGATTTAGTTTTAGTGTGTACTTGGGGTTGGAGCCCCGGGAGTTTAGATTTAGATTTAGTGTGTACTCGGGGTTGGAGCCCCTGGAGTTTAGATTTAGTTTTAGTGTATACTTGGGGTTGGAGCTCCTGCAGTTTAGATTTTGCTTTAGTGTGTACTCGGGGTTGGAGCCCCTGGAGTTTAGAGTTAGTTTTGGTGTGTACTCGGGGTTGGAGCCCCGGGAGTTTAGATTTAGATTGAGTGTGAACTCGGGGTTGGAGCCCGTGGAGATAAGATTTAGTTTTAGTGTGTGCTCGGAGATGGAGCCCCTGGAGATTAGTTTTAGTTTTAGTGTGTACTCAGGGTTGGAGCCCCTGGAGTTTAGATGTAGTTTTAGTGTATACTCGGCGTTGGAACACCTGGAGTTTAGATTTAGTTTTAGTGTGTACTCGGGGTTGGAGCCCTTGGAGTTTAGATTTAGTTTTAGTGTATACTCGGGGTTGGAGCCCGTGGAGTTTAGATTTAGTTTTAGAGTATACTCGGGGTTAGAGCCCCTGGAATTCAGATTTAGTTTTAGTGTATACTCGGGATTGGAGCCCCAGGAGTTTATATTTAGTTTTAGTGTATACTCGGGGGTGGAGCCGCTGGAGTTTAGATTATGTTTTAGTGTATACTCAGGGTTGGAGCCCCTGGAGTTTAGATTTAGTTTTAGTGTGTACTCGGGGTTGGAGCCCCTAGGTTTTAGATTTAGTTTTAGTGTGTAATCAGGTTTGGACCCCCTGGTGTTTAGATTTAGATTTAGTGTATACTCGGGGTTGATGCCCCTGGAGTTTAGATTTAGTTTAAATGTGGGCTCGGGGTTAGAGCCCTTGTTTTTAGATTTAGTTTTAGTGTATACTCGGGGTTGAAGCCCCTGGAGTTTAGATTTAGTTTTAATGTATACTCGGGGTTGGAGCCCTAGAATTTAGATTTACTTTTAGTGTGTATACGGGGTTGGAGCCCCTGGAGCTTGGATTTAGTTTTAGTGTGTAGTCGGGGGTTGGAATCCTCGTTTTTAGATTTAGTTTTAGCGTGTACTCGGTGTTGGAGCCCCTGGAGTTTAGATTTAGTTTTAGTGTGTACTCGGGGTAGGAGCCGTTCGAGTTTAGAAGCAGTTTTAGTGTGCACTCGGTGGTTGGAGCCCTGGAGTTTAGATTTGGTTTTGGTGTGTACTCGGGGTTGGAGCCCCTGGAGTTTAGATTTAGTTTTCGTGTGTACTCGGGGTTGGAGCCCCTGGAGTTTATATTTAGTTGTAGTGTGTACTCGGGGTTGGAGATCCTGGAGTTTAGATTTAGTTTTAGTGCACACTCGGGGTTGGAGCCCCTGGAGTTTAGATTTAGTTTTAGTGTGTACTCGGGGTTGGAGTCCCTGGATGTTTAGTTTTAGTGTCCACTCGGGTTTGGAGTCCCTGGAGTTTAGATTTAGTTTTAGAGTATACTCAGGGTTGGAGCCCCTGGAGTTTATATTTAGTTGTAGTGTGTACTCGGGGTTGGAGATCCTGGAGTTTAGATTTAGTATTAGTGCATACTCGGGGTTGGAGCCCCTGGAGTTTAGATTTAGTTTTAGTGTGTACACGGGGTTGGAGCCCCTGGAGTTTAGAATTGGTTTGAGTGTGTACTCGGGGTTGGAGCCCCTGGAGTTTAGATTTTGTTTTAGTTTGTGCTCGGGGTTGGAGCCCCTTGAGATTAGATTTAGTTTTAGTCTGTACTCGGGGTTGGAGCCCCTGGAGATTAGATTTAGTTTTAGTTTTTGCTCGGGGTTCGAGCCCCTGGTGTTTAGATTTAGTTTTAGTGTATACTTGGGTTTGGAGCCACTGGAGTTTAGATTTAGTTTTATTGTCTACTCGGTGTTGGAGCCCCTGGAGTTTAGATTTAGTTTTTGAGTATACTCGGGTTTGGAGCCCCTGGAGTTTAGACTTAGTTTTAGTGTATACTCGGGGTTGGAGCCCCTGGAGTTTCGATTTAGTTTTGGTGTGTAATCGGTGTTGGAGCCCATGGAGCTTAGGTTTAGTTTTAGTGTGTACTCGGGGTTGGAGCCCCTGGAGTTTAGATTTAGTTTTCGTGTGTACTCGGGGTTGGAACCCGTGGAGTGTAGATTTAGTTTTAGTGTATACTCGGGGTTGGAGACCATGGAGTTTAGATTTAGTGTGTATTCGGGGATGGAGCCCCTGGAGTTTAGATTTAGTTTTAGTGTGTACTCGGGGTTGGAGCACCTGGAGTTTAGATTTAGTTTTGGTGTGTACCCGGTCTTGGGGACCCAGGAGTTTAGATATAGTTTTGGTGTGTACTCGGGGTTGGAGCCCCTGGAGCTTAGATTTAGTTTTAGTGTGTACTCGGGTTTCAAGCCCCTGGAGTTTAGATTTAATTGTAGTGTATACTCGGGGTTGGAGCCCCTGGAGTTTAGATTTAGTTTTAGTGTATACTCGGGCTTGGATCCCCTGGAGTTTAAATTTAGTTTTAGTGTATACTCAGGGTTGGAACCCTGGAGTTTTAGATTTAGTTTTAGAGTATACTCGGGGTTGGAGCCCCTGGAGCTTAGATTTAGTTTTAGTGCGTATTCGGGGTTGTGGAAGCTGGAGTTTAGATTTAGTTTTCGTTTGTACTCGGGGTTGGAGCCCATGGATTTTAGATTTAGTTTTCGTGTGTACTCGGGATTGGAGCCCCTGGAGTTTAGATTTAGTTTTAGTGTGTACTCGGGGTTGGAGCACCTGGAGTTTAGATTTAGTTTTAGTGTATACTCGGGGTTGGAGACCATGGAGTTTAGATTTAGTGTGTACTCGGTGGTTGGAGCCCTGGAGTATAGATTTGGTTTTCGTGTGTACTCGGGGTTGGAGCCCCTGGAGTTTAGATTTAGTTTTAGTGTGTACTCGGGGTTGGAGCCCCTGGATTTTAGATTTAGTTTTAGTGTGTAATCAGGTTTGGACCCCCTGGTGTTTAGATTTATATTTAGTGTATACTCGGGGTTGATGCCCCTGGCGTTTAGATTTAGTTTAAGTGTGGGCTCGGGGTTGGAGCCCTTGTTTTTAGATTTAGTTTTAGTGTATACTCGGGTTTGAAGCCCCTGGAGTTTAGATTTAGTTCTAGTGTATACTCGGGGTTGGAGCCCTAGAGTTTAGATTTACTTTTAGCTTGTATACGGGGTTGGAGCCCCTGGAGCTTGGATTTAGTTTTAGTGTGTACTCGGGGGTTGGAGCCCTCATTTTTAGATTTAGTTTTAAGCATGTAATCGAGGTTGGAGCTCCTGGAGTTTAGATTTAGTTTTAGCGTGTACTCGGTGTTGGAGCCCCTGGAGTTTAGATTTAGTTTTAGTGTGTACTCGGGGTAGGAGCCGTTCGAGTTTAGAAGCAGTTTTAGTGTGCACTCGGTGGTTGGAGCCCTGGAGTTTAGATTTGGTTTTGGTGTGTAGTCGGGGTTGGAGCCCCTGGAGTTTAGATTTAGTTTATATGTGTACTCGGGGTTGGAGCCCCTGGAGTTTATATTTAGTTGTAGTGTGTACTCGGGGTTTGAGTCCCTGGATGTTTAGTTTTAGTGTCCACTCGCGGTTGGAGCCCCTGGAGTTTAGATTTAGTTTTAGAGTATACTCGGGGTTCGAGCCCCTGGAGTTTATATTCAGTTGTAGTGTGTACTCGGGGTTGGAGCCCCTGGAGTTTAGATTTAGTTTTAGTGTGTACTCGGGGTTGGAGATCCTGCAGTTTAGATTTAGTTTTAGTGCATACTCGGGGTTAGAGCCCCTGGAGTTTAGATTTAGTTTTAGTGTGTACACGGGGTTGGAGCCCCTCGATTTTAGAATTGGTTTGAGTCTGTACTCGGGGTTGGAGCCCCTGGAGTTTAGATTTTGTTTTAGTTTGTGCTCGGGGTTGGAGCCCCTGGAGTTTAGATTTAGTTTTAGTCTGTACTCGGGGTTGGAGCCCCTGGAGATTAGATTTAGTTTTAGTTTTCGCTCGGGGTTCGAGCCCCTGGAGTTTAGATTTATTTTTAGTGTATACTTGGGTTTGGAGGCACTGGAGTTTAGATTTAGTTTTAGAGTATACTCGGGTTTGGAGCCCCTGGAGTTTAGACTTAGTTTTAGTGTATACTCGGGGTTGGAGCCCCTGGAGTTTCGATTTAGTTTTGGTGTGTAATCGGCGTTGGAGCCCCTGGAGTTTAGATTAAGTTTTCGTGTATACTCGGGGTTGGAGCCCCTGGAGTTTCGATTTAGTTTTGGTGTGTACTCGGGGTTGGAGCCTGTGGAGTTTAGATTTAGTTTAAGTGTATACTCGGGGTTGGAGACCATGGAGTTTAGATTTAGTGTGTATTCGGGGATGGAGCCCCTGGAGTTTAGATTTAGTTTTAGTGTGTACTCGGGGTTGGAGCACCTGGAGTTTAGATTTAGTTTTGGTGTGTACCCGGTCTTGGGGACCCTGGAGTTTAGATATAGTTTTGGTGTGTACTCGGCGTTGGAGCACCTGGAGTTTATATTCAGTTGTAGTGTGTACTCGGGTTTGGAGATCCTGGAGTTTAGATTTAGTTTTAGTGCGTACTCGGGGTTGGAGCCCCTGGAGTTTAGATTTAGTTTTAGTGTGTACTCGGTGTTCGAGCCCCTGGAGTTTAGATTTAGTTTTAGTGTATACTTGGGTTTGGAGCCACTGGAGTTTAGATTTAGTTTTATTGTCTACTCGGGGTTGGAGCCCCTGGAGTTTAGGTTTTGATTTAGTGTGTACTCGGGGTTGGAGCCCCTGGAGTTTAGATTTAGTTTTAGTGTGTACTCGGGGTTGGAGCACCTGGAGTTTAGATTTAGTTTTGGTGTGTTCCCGGTCTTGGGGACCCTGGAGTTTATATTTAGTTTTAGTGTGTACTCGGGGTTGTGGACCCTGGAGTTCAGATTTAGCTTTCGTGTGTACTCGGCGTTGGAGCCCCTGGAGTTTAGAATTAGTTTTATTGTGTACTCGGGTTTCGAGCCCCTGGAGTTTAGGTTTAATTGTAGTGTATAGTCGGGGTTGGAGCCCCTGGAGTTTAGATTTAGTTTTAGTGTATACTCGGGCTTGGATCCCCTGGAGTTTAAATTTAGTTTTAGTGTATACTCAGGGTTGGAACCCCCGGAGTTTTAGATTTAGTTTTGGTGTGTACTCGGGGGTAGAGCCCCTGTAGTTTAGATTTAGTTTTAGAGTATACTCGATGTTGGAGCCCCTGGAGTTCAGATTTAGTTTTAGTGTGTATTCGTGGTTGTGGACCCTGGAGTTTAGATTTTGTTTTCGTTTGTACTCGGGGTTGGAGCCCATGGATTTTAGAATTAGTTTTCGTGTGTACTCGGGGCTGGAGCCCCCGGAGTTTATATTTAGTTTTAGTGTGTTCTCAGGGTTGGAGCCCCTGGAGTTTAGATTTAGTTTTAGTGTGTATTCGGGTTTGTGGACCCTGGAGTTTAGATTTAGTTTTCGAGTGTACTCGGGGTTGGAGCCCATGGATTTTAGATTTAGTTTTCGTGTGTACTCGGGGTTGGAGCCCCTGGCGTTTAGATTTAGTTTTAGTGTGTACTCGGGGTTGGAGCCCCTGGAGTTTACATTTAGTTTTAGTGTGTAATCAGGTTTGGACCCCCTGGTGTTTAGATTTAGATTTAGTGTATACTCGGGGTTGACGCCCCTGGAGTTTAGATTTAATTTAAGTGTGGGCTCGGTGTTGGAGCCCTTGTTTTTAGATTTAGTTTTAGTGTATACTCGGGGTTGAAGCCCCTGGAGTTTAGATTTAGTTTTAGTGTATACTCGGGGTTCGAGCCCTAGAGTTTAGATTTACTTTTAGTGTGTATACGGGGTTGGAGCCCCTGGAGCTTGGATTTAGTTTTAGTGTGTACTCAGGGGTTGGAGATCCTGGAGTTTAGATTTAGTTTTAGTGTGTACTCGGGGTTGGAGTCCTTGGATGTTTAGTTTTAGTTTTATTGTCCACTCGGGGTTGGAGCCCCTGGAGTTTTGATTTAGTTTTAGTGTGTACTCGGGGTTGGAGTCCTTGGATGTTTAGTTTTAGTTTTAGTGTCCACTCGGGGTTGGAGCCCCTGGAGTTTAGATTTAGTTTTAGAGTATATTCGGGGTTGGAGCCCCTGGAGTTTATATTTAGTTGTAATGTGTACTCGAGGTTGGAGATCCTGGAGTTTAGATTTAGTTTTAGTCTGTACTCGCGGTTGGAGCCCCTGGAGTTTAGATTTAGTTTTTGTGTGTATACGGTGTTGGAGTCCCTGGAGTTTAGATTTAGTTTTAGTGTGTACTCGCGGTTGGAGCCCCTGGAGTTTAGATTTAGTTTTTGTGTGTATACGGGGTTGGAGCCCCTGGAGATTAGATTTAGTTTTAGTGTATGCCTGCGTTTGGAGCCACTGGAGTTTAGATTTAATTTTAGTGTGTACTCGGGGTAGGAGCCGTTCGAGTTTTGAAGCAGTTTTAGTGTGCACTCAGTGGTTGGAGCCCTGGAGTTTAGATTTGGTTTTGGTGTGTACTCGGGGTTGGAGCCCCTGGATTTTAGATTTAGTTTTCGTGTGTACTCGGGGTTGGAGCCCCTGGAGTTTATATTTAGTTGTAGTGTGTACTCGGGGTTGCAGATCCTGGAGTTTAGAATTAGTTTTAGTGCACACTCGCGGTTGGAGCCCCTGGAGTTTAGATTTAGTTTTAGTGTGTACTCGGGGTTGGAGTCCCCGGATGTTTAGTTTTAGTGTCCACTCGGGTTTGGAGCCCCTGGAGTTTAGATTTAGTTTTAGAGTATACTCAGGGTTGGAGCCCCTGGAGTTTATATTTAGTTGTAGTGTGTACTCGGGGTTGGAGCCCCTGGAGTTTAGATTTAGTTTTAGTGTGTACTCGCGGGTGGAGCCCCTGGAGTTTATATTTAGTTGTAGTGTGTACTCGGGGTTGGAGCCCCTGGAGTTTAGATTTAGTTTTAGTGTACACGGGGTTGGTGCCCCTCGAGTTTAGAATTGGTTTGAGTGTGTACTCGGGGTTGGAGCCCCTGGAGTTTAGATTTTGTTTTAGTTTGTGCTCGGGGTTGGAGCCCCTGGAGTTTAGATTTAGTTTTAGTGTATACACGGGGTTCGAGCCCCTAGAGTTTAGATTTAATTGTCGTGTATACTCGGGGTTCGAGCCCCTGCAGTTTAGATTTAGTTTTAGTGCGTACCTGGAGTTGGAGCCCCTGAAGTTAGATTTAGTTTTAGTGAATACTCGAGCTTGGAGCCCCTGGAGTTTAGATTTTGTTTTAGAGTATACTCGTGTTTGGAGCCCCTGGAGCTTAGATTTAGTTTTAGTTTGTACTCGGGGTTGGAGCCCGTGTAGTTTAGATTTAATTTTATTGTGTTCTCGGGGATGGAGCCCCTGGAGTTTAGATTTAGTTTTAGTGTATACTCGTGTTTGGAGACCATGGAGTTTAGATTTAGTTTCAGTGTGTACTCGGGGTTGGAGCCGATGGAGTTTAGATTTAGTTTTAGTGTGTACTCGGGGTTGGGGCCCCTGGAGTTTAGATTTAGTTTTAGTGTGTACTCGGGGTTGGAGCCCCTGGAGTTTAGATTTAGTTTTCGTGTGTTCTCGGGGTTGGAGCCCCTAGATTTTAGATTTAGTTTTAGTGTGTAATCAGGTTTGGACCCCCTGGTGTTTAGATTTAGATTTAGTGTATACTCGGGGTTGATGCCCCTAGAGTTTAGATTTAGTTTAAATGTGGGCTCGGGTTTAGAGCCCTTGTTTTTAGATTTAGTTTTAGTATATACTCGGGGCTGGAGCACCTGGAGTTTAGATTTAGTTTTAATGTATACTCGGGGTTGGAGCCCTAGAGTTTAGATTTACTTTTAGTGTGTATACGGGGTTGGAGCCCCTGGAGCTTGGATTTAGTTTTAGTGTGTAGTCGGGGGTTGGAACCCTCGTTTTTAGATTTAGTTTTAGTGTGTACTTGGTGTTGGAGCCCCTGGAGTTTAGATTTAGTTTTAGTGTATACTCGGGCTTGGATCCCCTGGAGTTTAAATTTAGTTTTAGTGCATACTCAGGGTTGGAACCCCCGGAGTTTTAGATTTAGTTTTGGTGCGTACTCGGGGGTAGAGCCCCTGGAGTTTAGATTTAGTTTTAGAGTATACTCGGGGTTGGAGCCCCTGGAGCTTAGATTTAGTTTTAGTGCGTATTCGGGGTTGTGGAAGCTGGAGTTTAGATTTAGTTTTCGTGTGTACTCGGGGTTGGAGCCCATGGATTTTAGATTTAGTTTTCGTGTGTTCTCGGGGTTGGAGCCCCTGGAGTTTTGATTTAGTTTGAGTGTGTACTCGGGGTTGGAGCCCCTGGAGTTTAGATTTAGTTTTAGTGTATTCTCGGGGTTTGAGCCCCTGGAGTTTAGATTTAGTTTTAGTGTATACTCGGGGTTGGAGCCCCTGGAGTTTAGATTTAGTTTTAGTGTGTTCTCGGGGTTGGAGCCCCTGGAGTTTAGATTTAGTTTTAGTGTATACTCGGGGTTGGAGACCATGGAGTTTAGATTTAGTGTGTACTCGGTGGTTGGAGCCCTGGAGTAAAGATTTGGTTTTCGTGTGTACTCGGGGTTGGAGCCCCTGGAGTTTAGATTTAGTTTTAGTGTGTACTCGGGGTTGGAGCCCCTGGATTTTAGATTTAGTTTTAGTGTGTAATCAGGTTTGGACCCCCTGGTGTTTAGATTTAGATTTAGTGTATACTCGGGGTTGATGCCGCTGGCGTTTAGATTTAGTTTAAGTGTGGGCTCGGGGTTGGAGCCCTTGTTTTTAGATTTAGTTTTAGTGTATACTCGGGTTTGAAGCCCCTGGAGTTTAGATTTAGTTCTAGTGTATACTCGGGGTTGGAGCCCTAGAGTTTAGATTTACTTTTAGCTTGTATACGGGGTTGGAGCCCCTGGAGCTTGGATTTAGTTTTACTGTGTACTCAGGGGTTGGAACCCTCGTTTTTAGATTTAGTTTTAAGCATGTAATCGAGGTTGGAGCTCCTGGAGTTTAGATTTAGTTTTAGCGTGTACTCGGTGTTGGAGCCCCTGGAGTTTAGATTTAGTTTTAGTGTGTACTCGGGGTAGGAGCCGTTCGAGTTTAGAAGCAGTTTTAGTGTGCACTCGGTGGTTGGAACCCTGGAGTTTAGATTTGGTTTTGGTGTGTACTCGGGGTTGGAGCCCCTGGAGTTTAGATTTAGTTTTCGTGTGTACTCGGGGTTGGAGCCCCTGGAGTTTATATTTAGTTGTAGTGTGTACTCGGGGTTGGAGTCCCTGGATGCTTAGTTTTAGTGTCCACTCGCGGTTGGAGCCCCTGGAGTTTAGATTTAGTTTTAGAGTATACTCGGGGTTGGAGCCCCTGGAGTTTATATTTAGTTGTAGTGTGTACTCGGGGTTGGAGCCCCTGGAGTTTAGATTTAGTTTTAGCGTGTACTCGGGGTTGGAGATCCTGCAGTTTAGATTTAGTTTTAGGGCATACTCGGGGTTGGAGCCCCTGGAGTTTAGATTTAGTTTTCGTGTGTACACGGGGTTGGAGCCCCTCGATTTTAGAATTGGTTTGAGTCTGTACTCGGGCTTGGAGCCCCTGGAGTTTAGATTTTGTTTTAGTTTGTGCTCGGGGTTGGAGCCCCTGGAGTTTAGATTTAGTTTTAGTCTGTACTCGGGGTTGGAGCCCCTGGAGATTAGATTTAGTTTTAGTTTTCGCTCGGGGTTCGAGCCCCTGGAGTTTAGATTTAGTTTTAGAGTATACTTGGGTTTGGAGCCCCTGGAGTTTAGACTTAGTTTTAGTGTATCCTCGGGGTTGGAGCCCCTGGAGTTTCAATTTAGTTTTGGTGTGTAATCGGCGTTGGAGCCCCTGGAGTTTAGATTTAGTTTTCGTGTATACTCGGGGTTGGAGCCCCTGGAGTTTCGATTTAGTTTTGGTGTGTACTCGGGGTTGGAGCCTGTGGAGTTTAGATTTAGTGTGTATTCGGGGATGGAGCCCCTGGAGTTTAGATTTAGTTTTAGTGTGTACTCGGGGTTGGAGCACCTGGAGTTTAGATTTAGTTTTGGTGTGTACCCGGTCTTGGGGACCCTGGAGTTTAGATATAGTTTTGGTGTGTACTCGGCGTTGGAGCACCTGGAGTTTAGATTTAGTTTTGGTGTGTACCCGGTCTTGGGGACCCTGGAGTTTAGATATAGTTTTGGTGTGTACTCGGCGTTGGAGCACCTGGAGTTTAGATTTAGTTGTAGTGTGTACTCGGGTTTGGAGATCCTGGAGTTTAGAATTAGTTTTAGTGCGTACTCGGGGTTGGAGCCCCTGGAGTTTAGATTTAGTTTTCGTGTGTACTCGGTGTTTGAGCCCCTGGAGTTTAGATTTAGTTTTAGTGTATACTTTGGTTTGGAGCCACTGGAGTTTAGATTTAGTTTTATTGTCTACTTGGGGTTGGAGCCCCTGGAGTTTAGGTTTTGATTTAGTGTGTACTCGGGGTTGGAGCCCCTGGAGTTTAGACTTAGTTTTAGTGTATACTCGGGGTTGGAGCCCCTGGAGTTTCGATTTAGTTTTAGAGTATAATCAGGGTTGGAGCCCCTGGAGTTTATATTTAGTTGTAGTGTGTACTCGGGGTTGGAGCCCCTGGAGTTTAGATTTAGTTTTAGTGTGTACTCGCGGGTGGAGCCCCTGGAGTTTATATTTAGTTGTAGTGTGTACTCGGGGTTGGAGCCCCTGGAGTTTAGATTTAGTTTTAGTGTGTACTCGCGGGTGGAGTCTCTGGAGTTTAGATTTAGTTTTAGTGTACACGGGGTTGGTGCCCCTCGAGTTTAGAATTGGTTTGAGTGTGTATTCGTGGTTGGAGCTTCTGGAGTTTAGATTTTGTTTTTGTTTGTGCTCGGGGTTGGAGCCCCTGCAGTTTAGATTTAGTTTTAGTGTCTACACGGGGTTCGAGCCCCTAGAGTTTAGATTTAATTGTCGTGTATACTCGGGGTTCGAGCCCCTGCAGTTTAGATTTAGTTTTAGTGTGTACCTGGGGTTGGAGCCCCTGAAGTTAGATTTAGTTTTAGTGAATACTCGAGCTTGGAGCCCCTGTAGTTTAGATTTAGTTTTAGAGTATTCTCGTGTTTGGAGCCCCTGGAGCTTAGATTTAGTTTTAGTGTATACTCGTGTTTGGAGACCATGGAGTTTAGATTTAGTTTCAGTGTGTACTCGGGGTTGGAGCCGATGGAGTTTAGATTTAGTTTTAGTGTGTACTCGGGGTTGGGGCCCCTGGAGTTTAGATTTAGTTTTAGTGTGTACTCGGGGTTGGAGCCCCTGGAGTTTAGATTTAGTTTTCGTGTGTACTCGGGGTTGGAGCCCCTAGATTTTAGATTTAGTTTTAGTGTGTAATCAGGTTTGGACCCCCTGGTGTTTAGATTTAGATTTAGTGTATACTCGGGGTTGATGCCCCTGGAGTTTAGATTTAGTTTAAATGTGGGCTCGGGGTTAGAGCCCTTGTTTTTAGATTTAGTTTTAGTGTATACTCGGGGTTGGAGCACCTGGAGTTTAGATTTAGTTTTAATGTATACTCGGGGTTGGAGCCCTAGAGTTTAGATTTACTTTTAGTGTGTATACGGGGTTGGAGCCCCTGGAGCTTGGATTTAGTTTTAGTGTGTAGTCGGGGGTTGGAACCCTCGTTTTTAGATTTAGTTTTAGTGTGTACTTGGTGTTGGAGCCCCTGGAGTTTAGATTTAGTTTTAGTGTATACTCGGGCTTGGATCCCCTGGAGTTTAAATTTAGTTTTAGTGTATACTCAGGGTTGGAACCCCCGGAGTTTTAGATTTAGTTTTGGTGCGTACTCGGCGGTAGATCCCCTGGAGTTTAGATTTAGTTTTAGAGTATACTCGGGGTTGGAGCCCCTGGAGCTGAGATTTAGTTTTAGTGCGTATTCGGGGTTGTGGAAGCTGGAGTTTAGATTTAGTTTTCGTGTGTACTCGGGGTTGGAGCCCCTGGAGTTTAGATTTAGTTTTAGTGTGTACTCGGGGTTGGAGCCCCTGGAGTTTAGATTTAGTTTTAGTGTGTTCTCGGGGTTGGAGCCCCTGGAGTTTAGATTTAGTTTTAGTGTATACTCGGGGTTGGAGCCCCTGGAGTTTATATTTAGTTGTAGTGTGTACTCGGGGTTGGAGCCCCTGGAGTTTAGATTTAGTTTTAGTGTGTACTCGGGGTTGGAGATCCTGCAGTTTAGATTTAGTTTTAGTGCATACTCAGGGTTGGAGCCCCTGGAGTTTAGATTTAGTTTTAGTGTGTACACGGGGTTGGAGCCCCTCGATTTTAGAATTGGTTTGAGTCTGTACTCGGGGTTGGAGCCCCTGGAGTTTAGATTTTGTTTTAGTTTGTGCTCGGGGTTGGAGCCCCTGGAGTTTAGATTTAGTTTTAGTCTGTACTCGGGGTTGGAGCCCCTGGAGATTAGATTTAGTTTTAGTTTTCGCTCGGGGTTCGAGCCCCTGGAGTTCAGATTTACTTTTAGTGTATACTTGGGTTTGGAGCCACTGGAGTTTAGACTTAGTTTTAGTGTATACTCGGGGTTGGAGCCCCTGGAGTTTCGATTTAGTTTTGGTGTGTAATCGGCGTTGGAGCCCCTGGAGTTTAGATTTAGTTTTCATGTATACTCGGAGTTGGAGCCCCTGGAGTTTCGATTTAGTTTTAGTGTGTACTCGGGGTTGGAGCCTGTGGAGTTTAGATTTAGTTTTAGTGTATACTCGGGGTTGGAGACCATGGAGTTTAGATTTAGTGTGTATTCGGGGATGGAGCCCCTGGAGTTTAGATTTAGATTTAGTGTGTACCCGGTCTTGGGGACCCTGGAGTTTAGATATAGTTTTGGTGTGTACTCTGCGTTGGAGCACCTGGAGTTTATATTTAGTTGTAGTGTGTACTCGGGTTTGGAGATCCTGGAGTTTAGATTTAGTTTTAGTGCGTACTCGGGGTTGGAGCCCCTGGAGTTAAGATTTAGTTTTAGTGTGTACTCGGTGTTCGAGCCCCTGGAGTTTAGATTTAGTTTTAGTGTATACTTTGGTTTGGAGCCACTGGAGTTTAGATTTAGTTTTATTGTCTACTTGGGGTTGGAGCCCCTGGAGTTTAGGTTTTGATTTAGTGTGTACTCGGGGTTGGAGCCCCTGGAGTTTAGATTTAGTTTTTGAGTATACTCGGGTTTGGAGCCCCTGGAGTTTAGGTTTAGTTTTAGTGTGTACTCGGGGTTCCAGCCCCTGGAGTTTAGGTTTAGTTTTAGTGTGTACTCGGGGTTGGAGCACCTGGAGTTTAGATTTAGTTTTGGTGTGTACCCGGTCTTGGGGACCCTGGAGTTTATATTTAGTTTTAGTGTGTACTCGGGGTTGTGGACCCTGGAGTTGAGATTTAGTTTTCGTGTGTACTCGGCGTTGGAGCCCCTGGAGTTTAGAATTAGTTTTAGTGTGTACTCGGGTTTCGAGCCCCTGGAGTTTAGATTTAATTGTAGTGTATAGTCGGGGTAGGAGCCCCTGGAGTTTAAATTTAGTTTTAGTGTATACTCAGGGTTGGAACCCCCGGAGTTTTAGATTTAGTTTTGGTGTGTACTCGGGGGTAGAGCCCCTGTACTTTAGATTTAGTTTTAGAGTATACTCGATGTTGGAGCCCCTGGAGTTCAGATTTAGTTTTAGTGTGTATTCGGGGTTGTGGACCCTGGAGTTTACATTTAGTTTTCGTGCGTACTCGGGGTTGGAGCCCATGGATTTTAGAATTAGTTTTCGTGTGTACTCGGGGTTGGAGCCCCTGGAGTTTAGATTTTGTTTTAGTGTGTACTCGGGGTTGGAGCCCCTGGAGTTTACATTTAGTTTTCGTGCGTACTCGGGGTTGGTGCCCATGGAGTTTATAATTAGTTTTAGTGTGTTCTCAGGTTTGGAGCCCCTGGAGTTTAGATTTAGTTTTAGTGTGTATTCGGGGTTGTGGACCCTGGAGTTTAGATTTAGTTTTCGTGTGTACTCGGGGTTGGAGCCCATGGATTTTAGATTTAGTTTTCGTGTGTACTCGGGGTTGGAGCCCCTGGAGTTTAGATTTAGTTTTAGTGTGTACTCGGGGTTGGAGCCCCTGGAGTTTAGGTTTTGATTTAGTGTGTACTCGGGGTTGGAGCCCCTGGAGTTTAGATTTAGTTTTTGAGTATACTCGGGTTTGGAGCCCCTGGAGTTTAGGTTTAGTTTTAGTGTGTACTCGGGGTTCCAGCCCCTGGAGTTTAGGTTTAGTTTTAGTGTGTACTCGGGGTTGGAGCACCTGGAGTTTAGATTTAGTTTTGGTGTGTACCCGGTCTTGGGGACCCTGGAGTTTATATTTAGTTTTAGTGTGTACTCGGGGTTGTGGACCCTGGAGTTGAGATTTAGTTTTCGTGTGTACTCGGCGTTGGAGCCCCTGGAGTTTAGAATTAGTTTTAGTGTGTACTCGGGTTTCGAGCCCCTGGAGTTTAGATTTAATTGTAGTGTATAGTCGGGGTAGGAGCCCCTGGAGTTTAAATTTAGTTTTAGTGTATACTCAGGGTTGGAACCCCCGGAGTTTTAGATTTAGTTTTGGTGTGTACTCGGGGGTAGAGCCCCTGTACTTTAGATTTAGTTTTAGAGTATACTCGATGTTGGAGCCCCTGGAGTTCAGATTTAGTTTTAGTGTGTATTCGGGGTTGTGGACCCTGGAGTTTACATTTAGTTTTCGTGCGTACTCGGGGTTGGAGCCCATGGATTTTAGAATTAGTTTTCGTGTGTACTCGGGGTTGGAGCCCCTGGAGTTTAGATTTTGTTTTAGTGTGTACTCGGGGTTGGAGCCCCTGGAGTTTACATTTAGTTTTCGTGCGTACTCGGGGTTGGTGCCCATGGAGTTTATAATTAGTTTTAGTGTGTTCTCAGGTTTGGAGCCCCTGGAGTTTAGATTTAGTTTTAGTGTGTATTCGGGGTTGTGGACCCTGGAGTTTAGATTTAGTTTTCGTGTGTACTCGGGGTTGGAGCCCATGGATTTTAGATTTAGTTTTCGTGTGTACTTGGGGTTGGAGCCCCTGGAGTTTAGATTTAGTTTTAGTGTGTACTCGGGGTTGGAGCCCCTGGAGTTTACATTTAGTTTTAGTGTGTAATCAGGTTTGGACCCCCTGGTGTTTAGATTTAGATTTAGTGTACACTTGGGGTTGATGCCCCTGGAGTTTAGATTTAGTTTAAGTGTGGGTTCGGTGTTGGAGCCCTTGTTTTTAGATTTAGTTTTAGTGTATACTCGGGGTTGAAGCCCCTGGAGTTTAGATTTAGTTTTAGTGTATACTCGGGGTTTGAGCCCTAGAGTTTAGATTTACTTTTAGTGTGTATACGGGGTTGGAGCCCCTGGAGCTTGGATTTAGTATTAGTGTGTACTCGGGGTTGGAGATCCTGGAGTTTAGATTTAGTTTTAGTGTGTACTCGGGGTTGGAGTCCTTGGATGTTTAGTTTTAGTTTTAGTGTCCACTCGGGGTTGTAGCCCCTGGAGTTTAGATTTAGTTTTAGTGTGTACTCGGGGTTGGAGTCCTTGGATGTTTAGTTTTAGTTTTAGTGTCCACTCGGGGTTGGAGCCCCTGGAGTTTAGATTTAGTTTTAGAGTATATTCGGGGTTGGAGCCCCTGGAGTTTATATTTAGTTGTAATGTGTACTCGAGGTTGGAGATCCTGGAGTTTAGATTTAGTTTTACTGTATACTCGGGGTTGGAGCCCCTGGAGTTTAGTTTTAGTTTTAGTCTGTACTCGCGGTTCGAGCCCCTGGAGTTTAGATTTAGTTTTTGTGTGTATACGGGGTTGGAGCCCGTGGAGTTTAGATTTAGTTTTTGTGTGTATATGGGGTTGGAGCCCCTGGAGTTTAGATTTAATTTTAGTGTGTACTCGCGGTTGGAGCCCCTGGAGTTTAGATTTAGTTTTTGTGTGTATATGGGGTTCGAGCCCCTGGAGTTTAGATTTAGTTTTAGTGTATGCCTGCGTTTGGAGCCCCTGGAGTTTAGATTTAGTTTTAGTGTGTACTCGGGGTAGGAGCCGTTCGAGTTTTGAAGCAGTTTTAGTGTGCACTCGGTGGTTGGAGCCCTGGAGTTTAGATTTGGTTTTGGTGTGTACTCGGGGTTGGAGCCCCTGGAGTTTAGATTTAGTTTTCGTGTGTACTCGGGGTTGGAGCCCCTGGAGATTATATTTAGTTGTAGTGTGTACTCGGGGTTGGAGATCCTGGAGTTTAGAATTAGTTTTAGTGCACACTCGCGGTTGGAGCCCCTGGAGTTTAGATTTAGTTTTAGAGTATACTCAGGGTTGGAGCCCCTGGAGTTTATATTTAGTTGTAGTGTGTACTCGCGGTTGGAGCCCCTGGAGTTTAGATTTAGTTTTAGTGTACACGGGGTTGGAGCCCCTCGAGTTTAGAATTGGTTTGAGTGTGTACTCGGGGTTGGAGCCCCTGGAGTTTAGATTTTGTTTTAGTTTGTGCTCGGGGTTGGAGCCCCTGGAGTTTAGATTTAGTTTTAGTGTATACACGGGGTTGGAGCCCGTGTAGTTTAGATTTAATTTTATTGTGTTCTCGGGGATGGAGCCCCTGGAGTTTAGATTTAGTTTTAGTGTATACTCGTGTTTGGAGCCCCTGGAGTTTAGATTTAGTTTTAGTGTATACTCGGGGTTGGAGCCCCTGGAGTTTAGATTTAGTTGTCGTGTGTAATCGGCGTTGGAGCCCCTGGAGCTTATGTTTAGTTTTAGTGTGTACTCGGGGTTGGAGCCCCTGGAGTTTAGATTTAGTTTTCGTGTGTACTCCGGCTTGGAGCCCGTGGAGTTTAGATTTAGTTTTAGTGTATACTTGGGGTTGGAAACCATGGATTTTAGATTTAGTTTTAGTGTGTACTCGGGGTTGTAGCACCTGGAGCTTAGATTTAGTTTTGGTGTGTACTCGGCGTTGGAGCACCTGGAGTTTATATTTAGTTTTAGTGTGTACGCGGCGTTGGAGCCCCTGGAGTTTAGATTTAGTTTTAGTGTGTACTCGGGTTTTGAGCCGCTGGAGTTTAGATTTAATTGTACTGTATACTCGGGGTTGTAGCCCCTCGAGTTTAGATTTAGTTTTAGTGTGTACTCGGGGTTGGAGCCCCTGGAGTTTAGAATTGGTTTGAGTGTGTACTCGGGGTTGGAGCCCCTGGAGTTTAGAATTGGTTTGAGTGTGTACTCGGGGTTGGAGCCCCTGGAATTTAGAATTGGTTTGAGTGTGTACTCGGGGTTGGAGCCCCTGGAGTTTATATTTAGTTGTAGTGTGTACTCGGGGTTGGAGATCCTGGAGTTTAGATTTAGTTTTAGTGCATACTCGAGGTGGGACCCTTGGAGTTTAGATTTAGTTTTAGTGTGTACTCGGGCTTGGAGCCCCTGGAGTTTAGAATTGGTTTGAGTGTGTACTTGGGGTTGGAGCCCCTGGAGATTAGATTTAGTTTTAGTCTGTCCTTGGGGTTGGAGCCCCTGGAGATTAGATTTTGTTTTAGTGTGTACTCGGGGTTGGAGCCCCTGGAGTTTAGATTTAGTTTTAGTCTGTCCTCGGGGTTGGAGCCCCTGGAGATTAGATTTAGTTTTAGTTTGTGCTCGGGGTTGGTGCCCCTGGAGTTTAGATTTAGTTTTAGTGTATACTTGGGTTTGGAGCCACTGGAGTTTAGATTTAGTTTTAGTGTATACTCGGGGTTGGAGCCCCTTGAGTTTAGATTTTGATTTAGTGTATACTCGGGTTTGGAGCCCCTGGAGTTTAGATTTAGTTTTAGAGTATACTCGTGTTTGGAGCCCCTGGAGTTTAGATTTAGTTTTAGTGTGTACTCGGGGTTGGAGCCCCTGGAGTTTAGATTTAGTTTTAGTGTGTACTCGGGGTTGGAGCCCATGGAGTTTAGATTTAGTTTTCGTGTGTACTCGGGCTTGGAGCCCGTGGAGTTTAGATTTCGTTTTATTGTATACTTGGGGTTGGAGACCATGGAGTTTAGATTTAGCGTGTATTCTGGGATGGAGCCCCTGGAGTTTAGATTTAGTTTTAGTGTGTACTCGGCGTTGGAGCACCTGGAGTTTATATTTAGTTTTAGTGTGTACTCGGCGTTGGAGCCCCTGGAGTTTAGATTTAGTTTAAGTGTGTACTCGGGTTTCGAGCCCCTGGAGTTTAGATTTTGTTTTAGTGTGTACTCGGGGTTGGAGCCCCTGGAGTTTAGATTTAGTCTTAGTGCATACTCGGGGTTGGGGACTCTGGAGTTCAGATTTAGTTTTAGTGTGAACTCGGGGTTGGATCCATGGAGTTTGGATTTAGTTTTAGTGTATACTCGGGGTTGGGGACCCTGGAGTTTAGATTTAGTTTTAGTGTATACTCAGGGGTTGGAGCTCCTGGAGTTTAGATTTAGTCTTAGTGCGTACTCGGGGTTGGAGCCCCTGGAGATTAGATTTTGTTTTAGTGTGTTCTCGGGGTTGGAGCCCCTGGAGTTTAGGTTTTGTTTTAGTTTATACTCGAGGTTGGAGCCCCTCGAGTTCAGATTTGTTTTTGGTGTGCACTCAGGTTTGGAACCCCTGGAGTTTAGATTTAGTTTTAGTGTATACTCAGGGTTGGATCCCCTGGAGTTTAGATTTAATTGTAGTGTATACTCGGGGTTCGAGCCCCTGCAGTTTAGATTTAGTTTTAGTGTATACCTGGGGTTGGAGCCCCTGAAGTTAGATTTAGTTTTAGTGTGTACTCGGGGTTGGAGCCCCTGGAGTCTATATTTAGTTGTAGTGTGTACTCGGGGTTGGAGATTTTGGAGTTTAGATTTAGTTTTAGTGTATACTCGGGGTTGAAGCCCCTGGAGTTTAGATTTAGTTTTAGAGTATACTCGGGGTTGGAGACCCTGGAGTTTATATTTAGTTGTAGTGTGTAATCGGGGTTGGAGATCCTGGAGTTTAGATTTAGTTTTAGTGTATACTCGGGGTTGGAGCCCCTGGAGTTTAGATTTAGTTTTGGTGTGTACTCGGCGTTGGAGCACCTGGAGTTTATATTTAGTTTTAGTGTATACTCAGGGTTGGAACGCCTGGAGTTTTAGATTTAGTTTTAGTGTGTAATCGGTGGTAGAGCCCCTGGAGTTTAGATTTAGTTTCAGAGTATACTCGGGGTTGGAGCCCCTGGAGTTCAAATTTAGTTTTAGTCTGTACTCGGGGTTGGAGCCCCTGTAGCTTAGATATAGTTTTAGTGTGTATTCGGGGTTGGAGCCCCTGGAGTTTAGATTTAGTTTTAGTGTGTACTCCGGGTTGGAGCCCCTGGAGTTTAGATTTAGTTTTGGTGTGTACTCGGGGTTGGAGCCCCTGGAGTTTAGATTTAGTTTTAGTGTGTACTCGCGGTTCGAGCCCCTGGTGTTTAGATTTAATTGTAGTGTATACTCGGGGTTGGAGCCCCTGGAATTTAGATTTAGTTTTAGTGTATACCTGGGGTTGGAGCCCCTGAAGTTAGATTTAGTTTTAGTGTATACTCGGGCTTGGAGCCCCTGGAGTTTAAATTTAGTTTTAGTGTATACTCAGGGTTGGAACGCCCTGAGTTTTAGATTTAGTTTTGCTGTGTACTCGAGGTTGGAGCCCCTGGCGTTTAGATTTTGTTTTAGTGTGTACTCGGTGTTGGAGGCCCTGGATTTTAGATTTAGTTTTAGTGTGTAATCAGGTTTGGACCCCCTGGTGTTTAGATTTAGATTTAGTGTATACTCGGGGTTGATGCCCCTGGAGTTTAGATTTAGTTTAAGTGTGTGCTCGGGGTTGGATCCCTTGTTTTTAGATTTAGTTTTAGTGTGTACTCGGGGTTGAAGCCCCTGGAGTTTAGATTTAGTTTTAGTGTGTATACGGGGTTGGTGCCCCTGGACCTTGGATTTAGTTTTAGTGTGTACTCGGGGGTTGGAGCCCTGGTTTTTAGATTTAGTTTTAGTGTGGAATCGGGGTTGGAGCTCCTGGAGTTTAGATTTAGTTTTTGTGTGTACTCAGGGTAGGAGCCGTTCGAGTTTAGAAGCAGTTTTTGTGTGTACTCGGTGGTTGGAGCCCTGGAGTTTAGATTTGGTTTTGGTGTGTACTCGGAGTTGGAGCCCCTGGTGTTTAGATTTAGTTTTTGTGTGTACTCGGGGTAGGAGCCGTTCGAGTTTAGAAGCAGTTTTAGTGTGTACTCGGTGGTTGGAGCCCTGGAGTTTAGATTTGGTTTTGGTGTGTACTCGGAGTTGGAGCCCCTGGAGTTTAGATTTAGTTTTCGTGTGTACTCGGGGTTGGAGCCCCTGGATGTTTAGTTTTAGTTTTAGTGTCCACTCGGGGTTGAAGCCCCTGGAGTTTAGATTTAGTTTTAGAGTATATTCGGGGTTGGAGACCCTGGAGTTTATATTTAGTTGTAGTGTGTACTCGGGGTTGGAGCCCCTGGAGTTTAGCTTTCATTTTGGTTTGTGCTCGGGGTTGGAGCCCCTGGAGTTTAGATTTAGTTTTAGTCTGTACTCGGGGTTGGACCCCCCGGAGTTTAGATTTAGTTTTAGTTTGTGCTCGGGGTTGGAGCGCCTGGAGTTTAGATTTAGTTTTAGTGTATACTCGGGCTTGGATCCCCTGGAGTTTAAATTTAGTTTTAGTGTATACTCAGGGTTGCAACGCCCGGAGTTTTAGATTTAGTTTTAGTGTGTAATCGGTGGTAGAGCCCCTGGAGTTTCGATTTAGTTTCAGAGTATACTCGGGGTTGGAGCCCCTGGAGTTCAAATTTAGTTTTAGTCTGTACTCGGGGTTGGAGCCCCTGGAGCTTAGATTTAGTTTTAGTGTGTATTCGGGGTTGTGGACCCTGGAGTTTACGTTTAGTTTTCGTGTGTACTCGGGGTTGGAGCCCATGGAGTTTAGATTTAGTTTTGGTGTGTACTCGGGGTTGGGGCCCCTGGAGTTTAGATTTAGTTTTCGTGTGTACTCGGGGTGGGAGCCCCTGGAGTTTAGATTTAGTTTTAGTGTGTACTCGGGGTTGGGGCTCCTTGAGTTTACGTTTAGTTTTCGTGTGTACTCGGGGTTGGAGCCCATGGAGTTTAGATTTAGTTTTAGTGTGTTCTCGGGGTTGGAGCCCCTGGAGTTTAGATTTAGCTTTAGTGTATACTCGGGGTTGGAGACCATGAAGTTTAGATTTAGTGTGTATTCGGGGATGGAGCCCCTGGAGTTTAGATTTAGTTTTAGTGTGAACTCGGGGTTGGAACCCTGGAGTTCAGATTTAGTTTTAGTGTATACACGGGGTTGGAGCCCCTGGAGTTTGGATTAAGTTTTAGTGTGTACTCGGGGGTGGGAGCCCCTGGAGTTTATATTTATTTTTAGTGTGTACTCGGGGTTGGAGTCTCTGGAGTTTAGATTTGGTTTTAGTGTGTACTCGGGGTTGGAGCCCCTAGAGTTTATATTTAGTTTGAGTGTGTACTCGGGGTTGGAGCCCCTGGAGTTTAGATTTTGTTTTAGTGTATACTCGGGGTAGGAGCCCCTGGAGATTAGATTTTGCTTTAGTGTGTACTCGGGGTTGGAGCCCCTGGAGTTTAGATTTTGTTTTAGTTTATACTCGAGGTTGCAGCCCGTGGAGTTTAGATTTGTTTTTAGTGTGCACTCGGGTTTGGAACCCCTGGAGTTTAGATTTTGTTTTAGTGTATACTCAGGGTTGGATCCCCTGGAGTTTAGATTTAGTTTTAGTGTATATTCAGGGTTGGAGCCCCAGGAGTTTAGATTTTGTTTTAGTTTGTATTCGCGGTTGGAGCCCCTGGAGTTTAGATTTAGTTTTAGTGTGTACTCGGGGTTGGAGCACCTGGAGTTTAGATTTAGTTTTAGTGTGTACTCGGGGTTGGAGCACCTGGAGCTTAGATTTAGTTTTGGTGTGTACTCGGCGTTGGAGCACCTGGAGTTTAGATTTAGTTTTAGTGTGTACTCGGCGTTGGAGCACCTGGAGTTTAGATTTAGTTTTAGTGTATACTCGGGCTTGGATCCCCTGGAGTTTAAATTTAGTTTTAGTGCATACTCAGGGTTGGAACCCCCGGAGTTTTAGATTTAGTTTTAATGTGTACTCGGGGGTAGAGCCCCTGGAGTTTCGATTTAGTTTCAGAGTATACTCGGGGTTGGAGCCCCTGGAGTTCAAATTTAGTTTTAGTCTGTACTCGGGGTTGGAGCCCCTGTAGCTTAGATTTAGTTTCAGTGTGTATTCGGGGTTGTGGACCCTGGAGTTTAGATTTAGTTTTCGTGTGTACTCCGGGTTGGAGCCCCTGGAGTTTAGATTTAGTTTTGGTGTGTACTCGGGGTTGGAGCCCCTGGAGTTTAGATTTAGTTTTAGTGCGTACTCGGGGTTGGAGCCCCTGGAGTTTAGATTTAGTTTTAGTGCATACTCGGGGTTGGAGACCATGAAGTTTAGATTTAGTGTGTATTCGGGGATGGAGCTCCTGCAGTTTAGATTTAGTTTTAGTGTTTCCTCGGGGTTGGAGACCATGAAGTTTAGATTTAGTGCGTACTCGGCGTTGGAGCACCTGGAGTTTAGATTTAATTTTTGTGTGTTCTCGTGGTTGGAGTCCCTGGAGTTTAGATTTAGTTTTAGTGTGTACTCGGGGTTCGAGCCCCTGGAGTTTAGATTTAATTGTAGTGTATACTCTGGGTTGGAGCCCCTGGAGTTTAGATTTAGTTTTAGCGTGTACTCGGGGGTGGAGCCCCTGGAGTTTAGATTTAGTTTTAGTGTGTTCTCGGGGTTGGAGCCCCTGGAGTATAGATTTAGTTTTAGTATGTACTCGGGGTCGGAGCCCCTGGTGTTTAGAATTGGTTTGAGTGTGTACTCGGGGTCGGAGCCCCTGGAGTTTAGCTTTCATTTTAGTTTGTGCTCGGGGTTGGAGCCCCTGGAGATTAGATTTAGTTTTAGTTTGTGCTCGGGGTTGGAGCCCCTGGAGTTTAGATTTAGCTTTAATGTGTATTCGGGGTTGGAGCCCCTGGAGTTTAGATTTAGTTTTAGTGTGTACTCGGGGTTGGAGCACCTGGAGTTTAGATTTAGTTTTGGTGTGTACTCGGGGTTGCAGCACCTGGAGTTTATATTTAGTTTTAGTGTGTACTCGGGGTTGGAGCACCTGGAGTTTAGATTTAGTTTTGGTGTGTACTCGGCGTTGGAGCACCTGGAGTTTATATTTAGTTTTAGTGTGTACTCGGCGTTGGCGCCCCTGCAGTTTAGATTTAGTTTTAGTGTGTACTCGGCGTTGGAGCCCCTGGAGTTTAGATTTAGTTTTAGTGTGTACTCGGCGTTGGAGCACCTGGAGTTTATATTTAGTTTTAGTGTATACTCGGGGTTGGAGCCCCTGGAGTTTAGATTTAGTTTTAGTGTGTACTCGGCGTTGGAGCCCCTGGAGTTTAGATTTAGTTTCAGTGTGTACTCGGGGTTGGAGCCCCTGGAGTTCAAATTTAGTTTTAGTCTGTACTCGGGGTTGGAGCCCCTGGAGCTTAGATTTAGTTTTAGTGTGTACTCGGGGTTGGAGCCCCTGGAGTTTAGATTTAGTTTTCGTGTGTACTCGCGGTTGGAGCCCCTGTAGTTTACATTTAGTTTTCGTGTGTACTCGGGGTTGGAGCCCATGGAGTTTAGATTTAGTTTTAGTGTGTTCTCGGGGTAGGAGGCCCTGGAGTTTAGATTTAGTTTTAGTGTATACTCGGGGTTGGAGACCATGAAGTTTAGATTTAGTGTGTATTCGGGGATGGAGCCCCTGGAGTTTAGATTGAGTTTTAGTGTGTAATCGGGGTTGGAGCACCTGGAGTTTATATTTAGTTTTAGTGTATACTCGGGGTTGGAGACCATGGAGTTTACATTTAGTTTTAGTGTATACTCGGGGTTGGAGCCATAGGAGTTTAGATTTAGTTTTAGTGTGTACTCGAGGTTCGAGCCCCTGGAGTTTAGATTTAATTGTAGTGTATACTCGGGGTTGGAGCCCCTGGAGTTTAGATTTAGTTTTAGTGTGTACTCGAGGTTCGAGCCCCTGGAGTTTAGATTTAGTTTTAGTGTATACTCGGGGTTGGAGACCACGAAGTTTAGATTTAGTTTTAGTGTATACTCGGGGTTGGAGCCACAGGAGTTTAGATTTAGTTTTAGTGTGTACTCGAGGTTCGAGCCCCTGGAGTTTAGATTTAGTTTTAGTGTATACTCGGGGTTGGAGACCACGAAGTTTAGATTTAGTTTTAGTGTATACTCGGGGTTGGAGCCACAGGAGTTTAGATTTAGTTTTAGTGTGTACTCGAGGTTCGAGCCCCTGGAGTTTAGATTTAGTTTTAGTGTATACTCGGGGTTGGAGACCATGAAGTTTAGATTTAGTTTTAGTGTATACTCGGGCTTGGAGCCACAGGAGTTTAGATTTAGTTTTAGTGTGTACTCGAGGTTCGAGCCCCTGGAGTTCAGATTTAGTTTTAGTGTATACTCGGGGTTGGAGACCATGAAGTTTAGATTTAGTCTGTATTCGGGGATGGAGCTCCTGGAGTTTAGATTAAGTTATGGTGTGTAATCGGGGTTGGAGCACCTGGAGTTTAGATTTAGTTTTAGTTTGTACTCGGGGTTGGAGCCCCTGGAGTATAGATTTATTTGTAGTGTAAACTCGGGGTTGGAGCCCCTGGAGTTTAGATTTAGTTTTAGTGTGTAATCAGGTTTGGACCCCCTGGTGTTTAGATTTAGATTTAGTGTATACTCGGGGTTGATGCCCCTGGAGTTTAGATTTAGTTTAAGTGTGTGCTCGGGGTTGGATCCCTTGTTTTTAGATTTAGTTTTAGTGTGTACTCGGGGTTGAAGCCCCTGGAGTTTAGATTTAGTTTTAGTGTGTATACGGGGTTGGTGCCCCTGGACCTTGGATTTAGTTTTAGTGTGTACTCGGGGGTTGGAGCCCTGGTTTTTAGATTTAGTTTTAGTGTGGAATCGGGGTTGGAGCTCCTGGATTTTTTATTTAGTTTTTGTGTGTACTCGGGGTAGGAGCCGTTCGAGTTTAGAAGCAGTTTTTGTGTGTACTCGGTGGTTGGAGCCCTGGAGTTTAGATTTGGTTTTGGTGTGTACTCGGAGTTGGAGCCCCTGGTGTTTAGATTTAGTTTTTGTGTGTACTCGGGGTAGGAGCCGTTCGAGTTTAGAAGCAGTTTTAGTGTGTACTCGGTGGTTGGAGCCCTGGAGTTTAGATTTGGTTTTGGTGTGTACTCGGAGTTGGAGCCCCTGGAGTTTAGATTTAGTTTTCGTGTGTACTCGGGGTTGGAGCCCCTGGATGTTTAGTTTTAGTTTTAGTGTCCACTCGGGGTTGAAGCCCCTGGAGTTTAGATTTAGTTTTAGAGTATATTCGGGGTTGGAGACCCTGGAGTTTATATTTAGTTGTAGTGTGTACTCGGGGTTGGAGCCCCTGGAGTTTAGCTTTCATTTTGGTTTGTGCTCGGGGTTGGAGCCCCTGGAGTTTAGATTTAGTTTTAGTCTGTACTCGGGGTTGGACCCCCCGGAGTTTAGATTTAGTTTTAGTTTGTGCTCGGGGTTGGAGCGCCTGGAGTTTAGATTTAGTTTTAGTGTATACTCGGGCTTGGATCCCCTGGAGTTTAAATTTAGTTTTAGTGTATACTCAGGGTTGCAACGCCCGGAGTTTTAGATTTAGTTTTAGTGTGTAATCGGTGGTAGAGCCCCTGGAGTTTCGATTTAGTTTCAGAGTATACTCGGGGTTGGAGCCCCTGGAGTTCAAATTTAGTTTTAGTCTGTACTCGGGGTTGGAGCCCCTGGAGCTTAGATTTAGTTTTAGTGTGTTCTCGGGGTAGGAGGCCCTGGAGTTTAGATTTAGTTTTAGTGTATACTCGGGGTTGGAGACCATGAAGTTTAGATTTAGTGTGTATTCGGGGATGTAGCCCGTGGAGTTTAGATTGAGTTTTAGTGTGTAATCGGGGTTGGAGCACCTGGAGTTTATATTTAGTTTTAGTGTATACTCGGGGTTGGAGACCATGGAGTTTAGATTTAGTTTTAGTGTATACTCGGGGTTCGAGCCCCTGGAGTTTAGATTATTTGTAGTGTATACTCGGGGTTGGAGCCCCTGGAGTTTAGATTTAGTTTTAGTGTACACTCGGGCTTGGAGCCCCTGGAGTTTAAATTTAGTTTTAGTGTATAATCAGGGTTGGAGCCCCTGGAGTTTAGATTTAGTTTTGGTGTGTACTCGGGGTTGGAGCACCTGGAGTTTATATTTAGTTTTAGTGTGTACTCGGGGTTGGAGCACCTGGAGTTTAGATTTAGTTTTGGTGTGTACTCGGCGTTGGAGCACCTGGAGTTTAGATTTAGTTTTAGTGTATACTCGGGGTTGGAGCACCTGGAGTTTAGATTTAGTTTTGGTGTGTACTCGGCGTTGGAGCACCTGGAGTTTAGATTTAGTTTTAGTGTATACTCGGGGTTGGAGCACCTGGAGTTTAGATTTAGTTTTGGTGTGTACTCGGCGTTGGAGCACCTGGAGTTTATATTTAGTTTTAGTGTGTACTCGGTGTTGGCGCCCCTGCAGTTTAGATTTAGTTTTAGTGTGTACTCGGAGTTGGAGCCCCTGGAGTTTAGATTTAGTGTTAGTGTATGCTCAGGGTTCGAACCCCCGGAGTTTTAGATTTAGTTTTAGTGTGTACTCGGGGGTAGAGCCCCTGCAGTTTAGATTTAGTTTTAGAGTATACTCGGGGTTGGAGCCCCTGGAGTTCAAATTTAGTTTTAGTCTGTACTCGGGGTTGGAGCCCCTGGAGTTTAGATTTAGTTTTCGTGTGTACTCGCGGTTGGAGCCCCTTGAGTTTAGATTTAATTTTAGCGTGTAGTCGGGGTTTGGGCCCCTGTAGTTTACATTTAGTTTTCGTGTGTACTCGGGGTTGGAGCCCATGGAGTTTAGATTTAGTTTTAGTGTGTTCTCGGGGTAGGAGCCCCTGGAGTTTAGATTTAGTTTTAGCGTATACTCGGGGTTGGAGACCATGAAGTTTAGATTTAGTGTGTATTCGGGGATGGAGCCTCTGGAGTTTAGATTGAGTTTTAGTGTGTAATCGGGGTTGGAGCACCTGGAGTTTAGATTTAGTTTTAGTGTGTACTCGGGCTTGGAGCCCCTGGAGTTTAGATTTAGTTTTAGTGTGTACTTGGGCTTGGAGCCCCTGGAGTTTAGATTTAGTTTTTGTGTGTACTCGGGGTCGGAGCTCCTGGAGTTTAGATTTAGTTTTAGTGTGTACTCGGGGTTGGAGCCCCTGGAGTTTAGATTTAGTTTTAGTGTCTACTCGGGGGTTGGAGCCCCTGGAGTTTAGATTTAGTTTTAGTGTCTATTCGGTGTTGGAGTCCCTGGAGTTTAGATTTGGTTTTAGTGTGTACTCGGGGTTGGAGCCCCTGGAGTTTAGATTTTGTTTTAGTGTGAACTCGGGGTTGGAGCCACAGGAGTTTAGATTTAGTTTTAGTGTGTACTTGGGTTTGGAGCCCTTGGAGTTTAGATTTAGTTTTAGTGTGTACTCGGGGTTGGAGACCATGGAGTTTAGATTTAGTTTTAGTGTATACTTGGGGTTGGAGCCACAGGAGTTTAGATTTAGTTTTAGTGTGTACTCGAGGTTCGAGCCCCTGGAGTTTAGATTTAATTGTAGTGTATACTCGGGGTTGGAGCCCCTGGAGTTTAGATTTAGTTTTAGTGTATACTCGGGGTTGGAGACCATGAAGTTTTGATTTAGTCTATATTCGGGGATGGAGCTCCTGGAGTTTAGATTAAGTTATGGTGTGTAATCGGGGTTGGAGCACCTGGAGTTTAGATTTTGTTTTAGTGTGTACTGGGGTTCGAGCCCCTGGAGTTTAGATTTATTTGTAGTGTATACTCGGGGTTGGAGCCCCTGGAGTTTAGATTTAGTTTTAGTGTACACTCGGGCTTGGAGCCCCTGGAGTTTAAATTTAGTTTTAGTGTATACTCCGGGTTGGAGACCATGGAGTTTAGATTTAGTTTAAGTGTGTACTCGGGGTTGGAGCCCCTGGAGTTTAGCTTTCATTTTAGTTTGTCCTCCGGGTTGGAGCCCCCGGAGATTAGATTTAGTTTTAGTTTGTGCTCGGGGTTGGAGCCCCTTGGAGTTTAGATTTAGTTTTAGAGTATAGTCGTGTTTGGAGCCCCTGGAGTTTAGATTTAGTTTTAGTGCGTATTCGGCGTTGGCGCCCCTGCAGTTTAGATTTAGTTTTAGTGTATACTCGGGCTTGGATCCCCTGGAGTTTAAATTTAGTTTTAGTGTATGCTCAGGGTTCGAACCCCCGGAGTTTTAGATTTAGTTTTAGTGTATACTCGGGGTTGGAGCCCCTGGATTTTAGATTTAGTATCAGTGTGTATTCGGGGTTGTGGACCCTGGAGTTTAGATTTAGTTTTCGTGTGTACTCGCGGTTGGAGCCCCTTGAGTTTAGATTTAATTTTAGTGTGTACTCGGGGTTTGGGCCCCGGTAGTTTACATTTAGTTTTCGTGTGTACTCGGGGTTGGAGCCCCTGGAGTTTAGATTTAGTTTTTTTGTATACTCGGGGTTGGAGACCATGAAGTTTAGATTTAGTGTGTATTCGGGGATGGAGCCCATGGAGTTTAGATTTAGTTTTAGTGTATACTCGGGCTTGGAGCCCCTGGAGTTTAAATTTAGTTTTAGTGTATACTCAGGGTTGGAACCCCCGGAGTTTTAGATTTAGTTTTAGTGTGTACTCGGGGGTGGAGCCCCTGGATTTTTAATTTAGTTTTAGTCTGTACTCGGGGGTGGAGCCCCTGGAGTTTAGATTTAGTTTCAGTGTGAACTCGGGGTTGGAGCCCCAGGAGTTTAGATTTAGTTTTAGTGTGTAATCGGGGTTGGAGCCCCTGGAGTTTAGATTTAGTTTTAGTGTGTACTCGGGGTTGGAGCCCCTGGAGTTTAGATTCAGTTTTAGTGCGTACTCGGGGTTGGAGCCCCTGGAGTTTAGATTTAGTTGTAGTGTATACTCGGGCTTGGAGACCATGGAGTTTAGATTTACTGTGTATTCGGGGATGCAACCCCTGGAGTTTAGATTTAGGTTTAGTGTGTACTAGGGTTTGGAGCACGTGGAGATAAGATTTAGTTTTAGTGTGTGCTCGGAGATGGAGCCCCTGGAGATTAGTTTTAGTTTTAGTGTATACCTGGTGTTGGAGCCCCTGAAGTTAGATTTAGTTTTAGTGTATACTCGGGCTTGGAGCCCCTGGAGTTTATATTTAGTTTTAGTGTGTATTCGGGGTTGGAGCCCCTGGAGTTTAAATTTAGTTTTAGTGTATACTCAGGGTTGGAGCCCCTGGAGTTTAGATTTAGTTTTGGTGTGTACTCGGGGTTGGAGCACCTGGAGTTTATATTTAGTTTTAGTGTGTACTCGGGGTTGGAGCACCTGGAGTTTAGATTTAGTTTTGGTGTGTACTCGGCGTTGGAGCACCTGGAGTTTAGATTTAGTTTTAGTGTATACTCGGGGTTGGAGCACCTGGAGTTTAGATTTAGTTTTGGTGTGTACTCGGCGTTGGAGCACCTGGAGTTTATATTTAGTTTTAGTGTGTACTCGGCGTTGGCGCCCCTGCAGTTTAGATTTAGTTTTAGTGTGTACTCGGGGTTGGAGCCCCTGGAGTTTAGATTTAGTTTTAGTGTATGCTCAGGGTTCGAACCCCCGGAGTTTTAGATTTAGTTTTTGTGTGTACTCGGGGGTAGAGCCCCTGCAGTTTAGATTTAGTTTTAGAGTATACTCGGGGTTGGAGCCCCTGGAGTTCAAATTTAGTTTTAGTCTGTACTCGGGGTTGGAGCCCCTGGAGTTTAGATTTAGTTTTCGTGTGTACTCGCGGTTGGAGACCCTTGAGTTTAGATTTAATTTTAGCGTGTACTCGGGGTTTGGGCCCCTGTAGTTTACATTTAGTTTTCGTGTGTACTCGGGGTTGGAGCCCATGGAGTTTAGATTTAGTTTTAGTGTGTTCTCGGGGTAGGAGCCCCTGGAGTTTAGATTTTGTTTTAGTGTATACTCGGGGTTGGAGACCATGAAGTTTAGATTTAGTGTGTATTCGGGGATGGAGCCCCTGGAGTTTAGATTGAGTTTTAGTGTGTAATCGGGGTTGGAGCACCTGGAGTTTATATTTAGTTTTAGTGTATACTCGGGCTTGGAGCCCCTGGAGTTTAGATTTAGTTTTAGTGTGTACTCGGGGTTGGAGCCCCCGGAGTTTAGATTTAGTTTTAGTGTATACTCGGGCTTGGAGACCATGGAGTTTAGATTTACTGTGTATTCGGGGATGCAACCCCTGGAGTTTAGATTTAGGTTTAGTGTGTACTAGGGTTTGAGCACGTGGAGATAAGATTTAGTTTTAGTGTGTGCTCGGAGATGGAGCCCCTGGAGATTAGTTTTAGTTTTAATGTATACCTGGTGTTGGAGCCCCTGAAGTTAGATTTAGTTTTAGTGTATACTCGGGCTTGGAGCCCCTGGAGTTTATATTTAGTTTTAGTGTGTATTCGGGGTTGGAGCTCCTGGAGTTTAAATTTAGTTTTAGTGTATACTCAGGGTTGGAGCCCCTGGAGTTTAGATTTAGTTTTGGTGTGTACTCGGGGTTGGAGCACCTGGAGTTTATATTTAGTTTTAGTGTGTACTCGGGGTTGGAGCACCTGGAGTTTAGATTTAGGTTTGGTGTGTACTCGGCGTTGGAGCACCTGGAGTTTAGATTTAGTTTTAGTGTATACTCGGGGTTGGAGCACCTGGAGTTTAGATTTAGTTTTGGTGTGTACTCGGTGTTGGAGCACCTGGAGTTTAGATTTAGTTTTAGTGTATACTCGGGGTTGGAGCACCTGGAGTTTAGATTTAGTTTTGGTGTGTACTCGGCGTTGGAGCACCTGGAGTTTATATTTAGTTTTAGTGTGTACTCGGCGTTGGCGCCCCTGCAGTTTAGATTTAGTTTTAGTGTGTACTCGGAGTTGGAGCCCCTGGAGTTTAGATTTAGTGTTAGTGTATGCTCAGGGTTCGATCTCCGGAGTTTTAGATTTAGTTTTAGTGTGTACTCGGGGGTAGAGCCCCTGCTGTTTAGATTTAGTTTTAGAGTATACTCGGGGTTGGCGCCCCTGCAGTTTAGATTTAGTTTCAGTGTGTACTCGGGGTTGAAGACCATGGAGTTTAGATTTAGTTTTAGTGTATACTCAGGGTTGGAACCCCCGGAGTTTTAGATTTAGTTTCAGTGTGTACTCGGGGTTGGAGACCATGGAGTTTAGATTTAGTTTTAGTGTGTACTCGGGGTTGGAGACCATGGAGTTTAGATTTAGTTTAAGTGTGTACTCGGGGTTGGAGCCCCCGGAGATTAGATTTAGTTTTAGTTTGTTCTCGGGGTTGGTGCCCCTGGAGTTTAGATTTAGGTTTAGAGTATACTCGTGTTTGGAGCCCCTGGAGTTTAGATTTAATTTTAGTGTGTACTCGGGGTTTGGGCCCCCGTAGTTTACATTTAGTTTTCGTGTGTACTCGGGGTTGGAGCCCCTGGAGTTTAGATTTAGTTTTAGTGTATACTCGGGGTTGGAGACCATGAAGTTCAGATTTAGTGTGTATTCGGGGATGGAGCCCATGGAGTTTAGATTTAGTTTTAGTGTATACTCGGGCTTGGAGCCCCTGGAGTTTAAATATTGTTTTAGTGTATACTCAGGGTTGGAACCCCCGGAGTTTTAGACTTAGTTTTAGTGTGTACTCGGGGGTGGACCCCCTGGATTTTTAATTTAGTTTTAGTCTGTACTCGGGGGTGGAGCCCCTGGAGTTTAGATTTAGTTTCAGTGTGTACTCGGGGTTGGAGCCCCAGGAGTTTAGATTTAGTTTTAGTGTGTACTCGGGGTTGGAGCCCCTGGAGTTTAGATTTAGTTTTAGTGCGTACTCGGGGTTGGATCCCCTGTTGTTTAGATTTAGTTTTAGTGTGCACTCGGGGTTGGAGCCCCTGGAGTTTAGATTTAGTTTTAGTGTGTACTCGGGGTTGGATCCCCTGGAGTTTAGATTCAGTTTTAGTGCGTACTCGGGGTTGGAGCCCCTGGAGTTTAGATTTAGTTTTAGTGTGTACTCGGGGTTGGAGCCCCCGGAGTTTAGATTTAGTTTTAGTGTATACTCGGGCTTGGAGACCATGGAGTTTAGATTTACTGTGTATTCGGGGATGGAACCCCTGGAGTTTAGATTTAGGTTTAGTGTGTACTAGGGTTTGGAGCACCTGGAGATAAGATTTAGTTTTAGTGTGTGCTCGGAGATGGAGCCCCTGGAGATTAGTTTTAGTTTTAGTCTATACCTGGTGTTGGAGCCCCTGAAGTTAGATTTAGTTTTAGTGTATACTCGGGCTTGGAGCCCCTGGAGTTTATATTTAGTTTTAGTGTGTATTCGGGGTTGGAGCCCCTGGAGTTTAGAATTAGTTTTAGTGTGTACTCGGGGGTTGGAGCCCTGGTTTTTAGATTTAGTTTTAGTGTGTAATCGGTGTTGGAGCTCCTGGAGTTTAGATTTAGTTTTAGTGTGTACTGGGTGTTGGAGCGCCTGGAGTTTAGATTTAGTTTTAGTCTGTACTCGGGGTAGGAGCCGCTCGGGTTTGGAAGCAGTTTTAGTGTGTACTCGGTGGTTGGAGCCCTGGAGTTTAGATTTGGTTTTGGTGTGTACTCGGGGTTGGAGCCCCTGGATGTTTAGTTTTTATTTTAGTGTGTACTCGGGGTTGGAGCCCCTGGAGTTTAGATTTAGTTTTAGAGTATACTCGGGGTTGGAGCCCCTGGAGTTTAGATTTAGTTTTAATGTGTATGCGGCGTTGGAGCCCCTGGAGTTTAGAATTGGTTTGAATTTGTACTCGGGGTTCGAGCCCCTGGAGTTTAGATTTAGTTTTAGTGTGCACTCGGGGTTGGAGCCCCTGGAGTTTAGATTTAGTTTTATTTTGCACTCGCGGTTGGAGCCCCTTGAGTTTAGATTTAATTTTAGTGTGTACTCGGGGTTTGGGCCCCCGTAGTTTACATTTAGTTTTCGTGTGTACTCGGGGTTGGAGCCCCTGGAGTTTAGATTTAGTTTTAGTGTATACTCGGCGTTGGAGACCATGAAGTTTAGATTGAGTGTTTATTCGGGGATGGAGCCCATGGAGTTTAGATTTAGTTTTAGTGTATACTCGGGCTTGGAGCCCCTGGAGTTTAAATTTAGTTTTAGTGTATACTCAGGGTTGGAACCCCCGGAGTTTTAGACTTAGTTTTAGTGTGTACTCGGGGGTGGAGCCCCTGGATTTTTAATTTAGTTTTAGTCTGTACTCGGGGGTGGAGCTCCTGGAGTTTAGATTTAGTACTCGGGGTTGGAGCCCCAGGCGTTTAGATTTAGTTTTAGTGTGTACTCGGGGTTGGAGCCCCTGGAGTTTAGATTTAGTTTTAGTGTGTACTCGGGGTTGGATCCCCTGGAGTTTAGATTCAGTTTTAGTGCGTACTTGGGGTTGGAGCCCCTGGAGTTTAGATTTAGTTTTAGTGTGTACTCGGGGTTGGAGCCCCCGGAGTTTAGATTTAGTTTTAGTGTATACTCGGGGTTGGAGACCATGGAGTTTAGATTTACTGTGTATTCGGGGATGGAACCCCTGGAGTTTAGATTTAGGTTTAGTGTGTACTAGGGTTTGGAGCACGTGGAGATAAGATTTAGTTTTAGTGTGTGCTCGGAGATGGAGCCCCTGGAGATTAGTTTTAGTTTTAGTGTATACTCAGGGTCGGAACCCCCGGAGTTTTAGATTTAGTTTTAGTGTGTACTTGGTGGTGGAGCCCCTGGAGTTTAGAATTAGTTTTAGTTTGTACTCGGGGGTGGAGCCCCTGGAGTTTAGATTTAGTTTCAGTGTGTACTCGGGGTTGGAGCCCCTGGAGTTTAGAATTAGTTTTAGTGTGTACTCGGGGGTTGGAGCCCTGGTTTTTAGATTTAGTTTTAGTGTGTAATCGGTGTTGGAGCTCCTGGAGTTTAGATTTAGTTTTAGTGTGTACTTGGTGTTGGAGAGCCTGGAGTTTAGATTTAGTTTTAGTCTGAACTCGGGGTAGGAGCCGCTCGAGTTTAGAAGCAGTTTTAGTGTGTACTCGGTGGTTGGAGCCCTGGAGTTTAGATTTGGTTTTGGTGTGTACTCGGGGTTGGAGCCCCTGGAGTTTAGATTTAGTTTTAGTGTATACTCGGGCTTGGAGCCCCTGGAGTTTAGATTTAGTTTTAGTGTGTACTCGGGCTTGGAGCCCCTGGAGTTTAGATTTGGTTTTAGTGTGTACTCGGGGTTGGAGCTCCTGGAGTTTAGATTTAGTTTTAGTGTGTACTCGGGGTTCGAGCCCCTGGAGTTTAGATTTAGTTTTAGTCTGTACTCGGGGGTGGAGCCCCTGGAGTTTAGATTTAGTTTCAGTGTGTACTCGGGGTTGGAGCCCCTGGAGTTTAGAATTAGTTTTAGTGTGTACTTTGGCTTGGAGCCCCTGGAGTTTAAATTTAGTTTTAGTGTGTACTCGGGGTTGGAGCCCCTGGAGTTTAGATATAGTTTTAGTGTGTAATCGGGGTTGGAGCCCCTGGAGTTTAGATATAGTTTTAGTGTATACTCGGGCTTGGAGCCCCTGGAGTTTAGATTTAGTTTTAGTGTATACTCGGGCTTGGAGCCCCTGGAGTTTAGATTTAGTTTTAGTGTGTACTCGGGCTTGGAGCCCCTGGAGTTTAGATTTGGTTTTAGTGTGCACTCGGGGTTGGAGCTCCTGGAGTTTAGATTTAGTTTTAGTGTGTACTCGGGGTTGGAGCCCCTGGAGTTTAGATTTAGTTTTAGTGTGTACTCGGGGGTTGGAGCCCCTGGAATTTAGATTTAGCTTTAGTGTCTATTCGGTGTTGGAGTCCCTGGAGTATAGATTTGGTTTTAGTGTGTACTCGGGGTTGGAGCCCCTGGAGTTTAGATTTTGTTTTAGTGTGAACTCGGGGTTGGAGCCACAGGAGTTTAGATTTAGTTTTAGTGTTTACTTGCGTTTGGAGCCCTTGGAGTTTAGATTTAGTTTTAGTGTGTACTCGGGGTTGGAGACCATGGAGTTTAGATTTAGTTTTAGTGTATACTCGGGGTTGGAGCCACAGGAGTTTAGATTTAGTTTTAGTGTGTACTCGAGGTTCGAGCCCCTGGAGTTTAGATTTAGTTTTAGTGTCTACTCGGGGGTTGGAGCCCCTGGAGTTTAGATTTAGTTTTAGTGTCTATTCGGTGTTGGAGTCCCTGGAGTTTAGATTTGGTTTTAGTGTGTACTCGGGGTTGGAGCCCCTGGAGTTTAGATTTTGTTTTAGTGTGAACTCGGGGTTGGAGCCACAGGAGTTTAGATTTAGTTTTAGTGTGTACTTGGGTTTGGAGCCCTTGGAGTTTAGATTTAGTTTTAGTGTGTACTCGGGGTTGGAGACCATGGAGTTTAGATTTAGTTTTAGTGTATACTCGGGGTTGGAGCCACAGGAGTTTAGATTTAGTTTTAGTCTGTACTCGGGGTAGGAGCCGCTCGGGTTTGGAAGCAGTTTTAGTGTGTACTCGGTGGTTGGAGCCCTGGAGTTTAGATTTGGTTTTGGTGTGTACTCGGGGTTGGAGCCCCTGGATGTTTAGTTTTTATTTTAGTGTGTACTCGGGGTTGGAGCCCCTGGAGTTTAGATTTAGTTTTAGAGTATACTCGGGGTTGGAGCCCCTGGAGTTTAGATTTAGTTTTAATGTGTATGCGGCGTTGGAGCCCCTGGAGTTTAGAATTGGTTTGAATTTGTACTCGGGGTTCGAGCCCCTGGAGTTTAGATTTAGTTTTAGTGTGCACTCGGGGTTGGAGCCCTTGGAGTTTAGATTTAGTTTTATTTTGCACTCGCGGTTGGAGCCCCTTGAGTTTAGATTTAATTTTAGTGTGTACTCGGGGTTTGGGCCCCCGTAGTTTACATTTAGTTTTCGTGTGTACTCGGGGTTGGAGCCCCTGGAGTTTAGATTTAGTTTTAGTGTATACTCGGCGTTGGAGACCATGAAGTTTAGATTGAGTGTTTATTCGGGGATGGAGCCCATGGAGTTTAGATTTAGTTTTAGTGTATACTCGGGCTTGGAGCCCCTGGAGTTTAAATTTAGTTTTAGTGTATACTCAGGGTTGGAACCCCCGGAGTTTTAGACTTAGTTTTAGTGTGTACTCGGGGGTGGAGCCCCTGGATTTTTAATTTAGTTTTAGTCTGTACTCGGGGGTGGAGCTCCTGGAGTTTAGATTTAGTACTCGGGGTTGGAGCCCCAGGCGTTTAGATTTAGTTTTAGTGTGTACTCGGGGTTGGAGCCCCTGGAGTTTAGATTTAGTTTTAGTGTGTACTCGGGGTTGGATCCCCTGGAGTTTAGATTCAGTTTTAGTGCGTACTTGGGGTTGGAGCCCCTGGAGTTTAGATTTAGTTTTAGTGTGTACTCGGGGTTGGAGCCCCCGGAGTTTAGATTTAGTTTTAGTGTATACTCGGGGTTGGAGACCATGGAGTTTAGATTTACTGTGTATTCGGGGATGGAACCCCTGGAGTTTAGATTTAGGTTTAGTGTGTACTAGGGTTTGGAGCACGTGGAGATAAGATTTAGTTTTAGTGTGTGCTCGGAGATGGAGCCCCTGGAGATTAGTTTTAGTTTTAGTGTATACTCAGGGTCGGAACCCCCGGAGTTTTAGATTTAGTTTTAGTGTGTACTTGGTGGTGGAGCCCCTGGAGTTTAGATTTAGTTTTAGTTTGTACTCGGGGGTGGAGCCCCTGGAGTTTAGATTTAGTTTCAGTGTGTACTCGGGGTTGGAGCCCCTGGAGTTTAGAATTAGTTTTAGTGTGTACTCGGGGGTTGGAGCCCTGGTTTTTAGATTTAGTTTTAGTGTGTAATCGGTGTTGGAGCTCCTGGAGTTTAGATTTAGTTTTAGTGTGTACTTGGTGTTGGAGAGCCTGGAGTTTAGATTTAGTTTTAGTCTGAACTCGGGGTAGGAGCCGCTCGAGTTTAGAAGCAGTTTTAGTGTGTACTCGGTGGTTGGAGCCCTGGAGTTTAGATTTGGTTTTGGTGTGTACTCGGGGTTGGAGCCCCTGGAGTTTAGATTTAGTTTTAGTGTATACTCGGGCTTGGAGCCCCTGGAGTTTAGATTTAGTTTTAGTGTGTACTCGGGCTTGGAGCCCCTGGAGTTTAGATTTGGTTTTAGTGTGTACTCGGGGTTGGAGCTCCTGGAGTTTAGATTTAGTTTTAGTGTGTACTCGGGGTTCGAGCCCCTGGAGTTTAGATTTAGTTTTAGTCTGTACTCGGGGGTGGAGCCCCTGGAGTTTAGATTTAGTTTCAGTGTGTACTCGGGGTTGGAGCCCCTGGAGTTTAGAATTAGTTTTAGTGTGTACTTTGGCTTGGAGCCCCTGGAGTTTAAATTTAGTTTTAGTGTGTACTCGGGGTTGGAGCCCCTGGAGTTTAGATATAGTTTTAGTGTGTAATCGGGGTTGGAGCCCCTGGAGTTTAGATATAGTTTTAGTGTATACTCGGGCTTGGAGCCCCTGGAGTTTAGATTTAGTTTTAGTGTATACTCGGGCTTGGAGCCCCTGGAGTTTAGATTTAGTTTTAGTGTGTACTCGGGCTTGGAGCCCCTGGAGTTTAGATTTGGTTTTAGTGTGCACTCGGGGTTGGAGCTCCTGGAGTTTAGATTTAGTTTTAGTGTGTACTCGGGGTTGGAGCCCCTGGAGTTTAGATTTAGTTTTAGTGTGTACTCGGGGGTTGGAGCCCCTGGAATTTAGATTTAGCTTTAGTGTCTATTCGGTGTTGGAGTCCCTGGAGTATAGATTTGGTTTTAGTGTGTACTCGGGGTTGGAGCCCCTGGAGTTTAGATTTTGTTTTAGTGTGAACTCGGGGTTGGAGCCACAGGAGTTTAGATTTAGTTTTAGTGTTTACTTGCGTTTGGAGCCCTTGGAGTTTAGATTTAGTTTTAGTGTGTACTCGGGGTTGGAGACCATGGAGTTTAGATTTAGTTTTAGTGTATACTCGGGGTTGGAGCCACAGGAGTTTAGATTTAGTTTTAGTGTGTACTCGAGGTTCGAGCCCCTGGAGTTTAGATTTAGTTTTAGTGTCTACTCGGGGGTTGGAGCCCCTGGAGTTTAGATTTAGTTTTAGTGTCTATTCGGTGTTGGAGTCCCTGGAGTTTAGATTTGGTTTTAGTGTGTACTCGGGGTTGGAGCCCCTGGAGTTTAGATTTTGTTTTAGTGTGAACTCGGGGTTGGAGCCACAGGAGTTTAGATTTAGTTTTAGTGTGTACTTGGGTTTGGAGCCCTTGGAGTATAGATTTAGTTTTAGTGTGTACTCGGGGTTGGAGACCATGGAGTTTAGATTTAGTTTTAGTGTATACTCGGGGTTGGAGCCACAGGAGTTTAGATTTAGTTTTAGTGTGTACTCGAGGTTCGAGCCCCTGGAGTTTAGATTTAATTGTAGTGTATACTCGGGGTTGGAGCCCCTGGAGTTTAGATTTAGTTTTAGTGTATACTCGGGGTTGGAGACCATGAAGTTTTGATTTAGTCTATATTCGGGGATGGAGCTCCTGGAGTTTAGATTAAGTTATGGTGTGTAATCGGGGTTGGAGCACCTGGAGTTTAGATTTAGTTTTAGTGTGTACTGGGGTTCGAGCCCCTGGAGTTTAGATTTATTTGTAGTGTATACTCGGGGTTGGAGCCCCTGGAGTTTAGATTTAGTTTTAGTGTACACTCGGGCTTGGAGCCCCTGGAGTTTAAATTTAGTTTTAGTGTATACTCCGGGTTGGAGACCATGGAGTTTAGATTTAGTTTAAGTGTGTACTCGGGGTTGGAGCCCCTGGAGTTTAGCTTTCATTTTAGTTTGTCCTCCGGGTTGGAGCCCCCGGAGATTAGATTTAGTTTTAGTTTGTGCTCGGGGTTGGAGCCCCTTGGAGTTTAGATTTAGTTTTAGAGTATAGTCGTGTTTGGAGCCCCTGGAGTTTAGATTTAGTTTTAGTGCGTACTCGGCGTTGGCGCCCCTGCAGTTTAGATTTAGTTTTAGTGTATACTCGGGCTTGGATCCCCTGGAGTTTAAATTTAGTTTTAGTGTATGCTCAGGGTTCGAACCCCCGGAGTTTTAGATTTAGTTTTAGTGTACACTCGGGGTTGGAGCCCCTGGATTTTAGATTTAGTTTCAGTGTGTATTCGGGGTTGTGGACCCTGGAGTTTAGATTTAGTTTTCGTGTGTACTCGCGGTTGGAGCCCCTTGAGTTTAGATTTAATTTTAGTGTGTACTCGGGGTTTGGGCCCCGGTAGTTTACATTTAGTTTTCGTGTGTACTCGGGGTTGGAGCCCCTGGAGTTTAGATTTAGTTTTAGTGTATACTCGGGGTTGGAGACCATGAAGTTTAGATTTAGTGTGTATTCGGGGATGGAGCCCATGGAGTTTAGATTTAGTTTTAGTGTATACTCGGGCTTGGAGCCCCTGGAGTTTAAATTTAGTTTTAGTGTATACTCAGGGTTGGAACCCCCGGAGTTTTAGATTTAGTTTTAGTGTGTACTCGGGGGTGGAGCCCCTGGATTTTTAATTTAGTTTTAGTCTGTACTCGGGGGTGGAGCCCCTGGAGTTTAGATTTAGTTTCAGTGTGAACTCGGGGTTGGAGCCCCAGGAGTTTAGATTTAGTTTTAGTGTGTACTCGGGGTTGGAGCCCCTGGAGTTTAGATTTAGTTTTAGTGTGTACTCGGGGTTGGAGCCCCTGGAGTTTAGATTCAGTTTTAGTGCGTACTCGGGGTTGGAGCCCCTGGAGTTTAGATTTAGTTGTAGTGTATACTCGGGCTTGGAGACCATGGAGTTTAGATTTACTGTGTATTCGGGGATGCAACCCCTGGAGTTTAGATTTAGGTTTAGTGTGTACTAGGGTTTGGAGCACGTGGAGATAAGATTTAGTTTTAGTGTGTGCTCGGAGATGGAGCCCCTGGAGATTAGTTTTAGTTTTAGTGTATACCTGGTGTTGGAGCCCCTGAAGTTAGATTTAGTTTTAGTGTATACTCGGGCTTGGAGCCCCTGGAGTTTATATTTAGTTTTAGTGTGTATTCGGGGTTGGAGCCCCTGGAGTTTAAATTTAGTTTTAGTGTGTACTCGGGGTTGGAGCCCCTGGAGTTTAGATTTAGTTTTAGTGTATGCTCAGGGTTCGAACCCCCGGAGTTTTAGATTTAGTTTTAGTGTGTACTCGGGGGTAGAGCCCCTGCAGTTTAGATTTAGTTTTAGAGTATACTCGGGGTTGGAGCCCCTGGAGTTCAAATTTAGTTTTAGTCTGTACTCGGGGTTGGAGCCCCTGGAGTTTAGATTTAGTTTTCGTGTGTACTCGCGGTTGGAGACCCTTGAGTTTAGATTTAATTTTAGCGTGTACTCGGGGTTTGGGCCCCTGTAGTTTACATTTAGTTTTCGTGTGTACTCGGGGTTGGAGCCCATGGAGTTTAGATTTAGTTTTAGTGTGTTCTCGGGGTAGGAGCCCCTGGAGTTTAGATTTAGTTTTAGTGTATACTCGGGGTTGGAGACCATGAAGTTTAGATTTAGTGTGTATTCGGGGATGGAGCCCCTGGAGTTTAGATTGAGTTTTAGTGTGTAATCGGGGTTGGAGCACCTGGAGTTTATATTTAGTTTTAGTGTATACTCGGGCTTGGAGCCCCTGGAGTTTAGATTTAGTTTTAGTGTGTACTCGGGATTGGAGCCCCCGGAGTTTAGATTTAGTTTTAGTGTATACTCGGGCTTGGAGACCATGGAGTTTAGATTTACTGTGTATTCGGGGATGCAACCCCTGGAGTTTAGATTTAGGTTTAGTGTGTACTAGGGTTTGAGCACGTGGAGATAAGATTTAGTTTTAGTGTGTGCTCGGAGATGGAGCCCCTGGAGATTAGTTTTAGTTTTAGTGTATACCTGGTGTTGGAGCCCCTGAAGTTAGATTTAGTTTTAGTGTATACTCGGGCTTGGAGCCCCTGGAGTTTATATTTAGTTTTAGTGTGTATTCGGGGTTGGAGGTCCTGGAGTTTAAATTTAGTTTTAGTGTATACTCAGGGTTGGAGCCCCTGGAGTTTAGATTTAGTTTTGGTGTGTACTCGGGGTTGGAGCACCTGGAGTTTATATTTAGTTTTAGTGTGTACTCGGGGTTGGAGCACCTGGAGTTTAGATTTAGGTTTGGTGTGTACTCGGCGTTGGAGCACCTGGAGTTTAGATTTAGTTTTAGTGTATACTCGGGGTTGGAGCACCTGGAGTTTAGATTTAGTTTTGGTGTGTACTCGGTGTTGGAGCACCTGGAGTTTAGATTTAGTTTTAGTGTATACTCGGGGTTGGAGCACCTGGAGTTTAGATTTAGTTTTGGTGTGTACTCGTCGTTGGAGCACCTGGAGTTTATATTTAGTTTTAGTGTGTACTCGGCGTTGGCGCCCCTGCAGTTTAGATTTAGTTTTAGTGTGTACTCGGAGTTGGAGCCCCTGGAGTTTAGATTTAGTGTTAGTGTATGCTCAGGGTTCGATCTCCGGAGTTTTAGATTTAGTTTTAGTGTGTACTCGGGGGTAGAGCCCCTGCTGTTTAGATTTAGTTTTAGAGTATACTCGGGGTTGGCGCCCCTGCAGTTTAGATTTAGTTTCAGTGTGTACTCGGGGTTGGAGACCATGGAGTTTAGATTTAGTTTTAGTGTATACTCAGGGTTGGAACCCCCGGAGTTTTAGATTTAGTTTCAGTGTGTACTCGGGGTTGGAGACCATGGAGTTTAGATTTAGTTTTAGTGTGTACTCGGGGTTGGAGACAATGGAGTTTAGATTTAGTTTAAGTGTGTACTCGGGGTTGGAGCCCCCGGAGATTAGATTTAGTTTTAGTTTGTTCTCGGGGTTGGAGCCCCTGGAGTTTAGATTTAGTTTTAGTGTATACTCGGGGTTGGAGACCATGAAGTTTAGATTTAGTGTGTATTCGGGGATGGAGCCCATGGAGTTTAGATTTAGTTTTAGTGTGTACTCGGGGGTGGAGCCCCTGGATTTTTAATTTAGTTTTAGTCTGTACTCGGGGGTGGAGCCCCTGGAGTTTAGATTTAGTTTCAGTGTGAACTCGGGGTTGGAGCCCCAGGAGTTTAGATTTAGTTTTAGTGTGTACTCGGGGTTGGAGCCCCTGGAGTTTAGATTTAGTTTTAGTGTGTACTCGGGGTTGGAGCCCCTGGAGTTTAGATTCAGTTTTAGTGCGTACTCGGGGTTGGAGCCCCTGGAGTTTAGATTTAGTTGTAGTGTATACTCGGGCTTGGAGACCATGGAGTTTAGATTTACTGTGTATTCGGGGATGCAACCCCTGGAGTTTAGATTTAGGTTTAGTGTGTACTAGGGTTTGGAGCACGTGGAGATAAGATTTAGTTTTAGTGTGTGCTCGGAGATGGAGCCCCTGGAGATTAGTTTTAGTTTTAGTGTATACCTGGTGTTGGAGCCCCTGAAGTTAGATTTAGTTTTAGTGTATACTCGGGCTTGGAGCCCCTGGAGTTTATATTTAGTTTTAGTGTGTATTCGGGGTTGGAGCCCCTGGAGTTTAAATTTAGTTTTAGTGTGTACTCGGGGTTGGAGCCCCTGGAGTTTAGATTTAGTTTTAGTGTATGCTCAGGGTTCGAACCCCCGGAGTTTTAGATTTAGTTTTAGTGTGTACTCGGGGGTAGAGCCCCTGCAGTTTAGATTTAGTTTTAGAGTATACTCGTGGTTGGAGCCCCTGGAGTTCAAATTTAGTTTTAGTCTGTACTCGGGGTTGGAGCCCCTGGAGTTTAGATTTAGTTTTCGTGTGTACTCGCGGTTGGAGACCCTTGAGTTTAGATTTAATTTTAGCGTGTACTCGGGGTTTGGGCCCCTGTAGTTTACATTTAGTTTTCGTGTGTACTCGGGGTTGGAGCCCATGGAGTTTAGATTTAGTTTTAGTGTGTTCTCGGGGTAGGAGCCCCTGGAGTTTAGATTTAGTTTTAGTGTATACTCGGGGTTGGAGACCATGAAGTTTAGATTTAGTGTGTATTCGGGGATGGAGCCCCTGGAGTTTAGATTGAGTTTTAGTGTGTAATCGGGGTTGGAGCACCTGGAGTTTATATTTAGTTTTAGTGTATACTCGGGCTTGGAGCCCCTGGAGTTTAGATTTAGTTTTAGTGTGTACTCGGGATTGGAGCCCCCGGAGTTTAGATTTAGTTTTAGTGTATACTCGGGCTTGGAGACCATGGAGTTTAGATTTACTGTGTATTCGGGGATGCAACCCCTGGAGTTTAGATTTAGGTTTAGTGTGTACTAGGGTTTGAGCACGTGGAGATAAGATTTAGTTTTAGTGTGTGCTCGGAGATGGAGCCCCTGGAGATTAGTTTTAGTTTTAGTGTATACCTGGTGTTGGAGCCCCTGAAGTTAGATTTAGTTTTAGTGTATACTCGGGCTTGGAGCCCCTGGAGTTTATATTTAGTTTTAGTGTGTATTCGGGGTTGGAGGTCCTGGAGTTTAAATTTAGTTTTAGTGTATACTCAGGGTTGGAGCCCCTGGAGTTTAGATTTAGTTTTGGTGTGTACTCGGGGTTGGAGCACCTGGAGTTTATATTTAGTTTTAGTGTGTACTCGGGGTTGGAGCACCTGGAGTTTAGATTTAGGTTTGGTGTGTACTCGGCGTTGGAGCACCTGGAGTTTAGATTTAGTTTTAGTGTATACTCGGGGTTGGAGCACCTGGAGTTTAGATTTAGTTTTGGTGTGTACTCGGTGTTGGAGCACCTGGAGTTTAGATTTAGTTTTAGTGTATACTCGGGGTTGGAGCACCTGGAGTTTAGATTTAGTTTTGGTGTGTACTCGTCGTTGGAGCACCTGGAGTTTATATTTAGTTTTAGTGTGTACTCGGCGTTGGCGCCCCCGCAGTTTAGATTTAGTTTTAGTGTGTACTCGGAGTTGGAGCCCCTGGAGTTTAGATTTAGTGTTAGTGTATGCTCAGGGTTCGATCTCCGGAGTTTTAGATTTAGTTTTAGTGTGTACTCGGGGGTAGAGCCCCTGCTGTTTAGATTTAGTTTTAGAGTATACTCGGGGTTGGCGCCCCTGCAGTTTAGATTTAGTTTCAGTGTGTACTCGGGGTTGGAGACCATGGAGTTTAGATTTAGTTTTAGTGTATACTCAGGGTTGGAACCCCCGGAGTTTTAGATTTAGTTTCAGTGTGTACTCGGGGTTGGAGACCATGGAGTTTAGATTTAGTTTTAGTGTGTACTCGGGGTTGGAGACCATGGAGTTTAGATTTAGTTTAAGTGTGTACTCGGGGTTGGAGCCCCCGGAGATTAGATTTAGTTTTAGTTTGTTCTCGGGGTTGGAGCCCCTGGAGTTTAGATTTAGGTTTAGAGTATACTCGTGTTTGGAGCCCCTGGAGTTTAGATTTAATTTTAGTGTGTACTCGGGGTTTGGGCCCCCGTAGTTTACATTTAGTTTTCGTGTGTACTCGGGGTTGGAGCCCCTGGAGTTTAGATTTAGTTTTAGTGTATACTCGGGGTTGGAGACCATGAAGTTTAGATTTAGTGTGTATTCGGGGATGGAGCCCATGGAGTTTAGATTTAGTTTTAGTGTATACTCGGGCTTGGAGCCCCTGGAGTTTAAATGTTGTTTTAGTGTATACTCAGGGTTGGAACCCCCGGAGTTTTAGACTTAGTTTTAGTGTGTACTCGGGGGTGGACCCCCTGGATTTTTAATTTAGTTTTAGTCTGTACTCGGGGGTGGAGCCCCTGGAGTTTAGATTTAGTTTCAGTGTGTACTCGGGGTTGGAGCCCCAGGAGTTTAGATTTAGTTTTAGTGTGTACTCGGGGTTGGAGCCCCTGGAGTTTAGATTTAGTTTTAGTGTGCACTCGGGGTTGGAGCCCCTGGAGTTTAGATTTAGTTTTAGTGTGTACTCGGGGTTGGATCCCCTGGAGTTTAGATTCAGTTTTAGTGCGTACTCGGTGTTGGAGCCCCTGGAGTTTAGATTTAGTTTTAGTGTGTACTCGGGGTTGGAGCCCCCGGAGTTTAGATTTAGTTTTAGTGTATACTCGGGCTTGGAGACCATGGAGTTTAGATTTACTGTGTATTCGGGGATGGAACCCCTGGAGTTTAGATTTAGGTTTAGTGTGTACTAGGGTTTGGAGCACGTGGAGATAAGATTTAGTTTTAGTGTGTGCTCGGAGATGGAGCCCCTGCAGATTAGTTTTAGTTTTAGTCTATACCTGGTGTTGGAGCCCCTGAAGTTAGATTTAGTTTTAGTGTATACTCGGGCTTGGAGCCCCTGGAGTTTATATTTAGTTTTAGTGTGTATTCGGGGTTGGAGCCCCTGGAGTTTAGAATTAGTTTTAGTGTGTACTCGGGGGTTGGAGCCCTGGTTTTTAGATTTAGTTTTAGTGTGTAATCGGTGTTGGAGCTCCTGGAGTTTAGATTTAGTTTTAGTGTGTACTTGGTGTTGGAGCGCCTGGAGTTTAGATTTAGTTTTAGTCTGTACTCGGGGTAGGAGCCGCTCGGGTTTGGAAGCAGTTTTAGTGTGTACTCGGTGGTTGGAGCCCTGGAGTTTAGATTTGGTTTTGGTGTGTACTCGGGGTTGGAGCCCCTGGATGTTTAGTTTTTATTTTAGTGTGTACTCGGGGTTGGAGCCCCTGGAGTTTAGATTTAGTTTTAGAGTATACTCGGGGTTGGAGCCCCTGGAGTTTAGATTTAGTTTTAATGTGTATGCGGCGTTGGAGCCCCTGGAGTTTAGAATTGGTTTGAATTTGTACTCAGGGTTCGAGCCCCTGGAGTTTAGATTTAGTTTTAGTGTGTACTCGGGGTTGGAGCCCCTGGAGTTTAGATTTAGTTTTATTTTGCACTCGCGGTTGGAGCCCCTTGAGTTTAGATTTAATTTTAGTGTGTACTCGGGGTTTGGGCCCCCGTAGTTTACATTTAGTTTTCGTGTGTACTCGGGGTTGGAGCCCCTGGAGTTTAGATTTAGTTTTAGTGTATACTCGGCGTTGGAGACCATGAAGTTTAGATTGAGTGTTTATTCGGGGATGGAGCCCATGGAGTTTAGATTTAGTTTTAGTGTATACTCGGGCTTGGAGCCCCTGGAGTTTAAATTTAGTTTTAGTGTATACTCAGGGTTGGAACCCCCGGAGTTTTAGACTTAGTTTTAGTGTGTACTCGGGGGTGGAGCCCCTGGATTTTTAATTTAGTTTTAGTCTGTACTCGGGGGTGGAGCCCCTGGAGTTTAGATTTAGTACTCGGGGTTGGAGCCCCAGGCGTTTAGATTTAGTTTTAGTGTGTACTCGGGGTTGGAGCCCCTGGAGTTTAGATTTAGTTTTAGTGTGTACTCGGGGTTGGATCCCCTGGAGTTTAGATTCAGTTTTAGTGCGTACTTGGGGTTGGAGCCCCTGGAGTTTAGATTTAGTTTTAGTGTGTACTCGGGGTTGGAGCCCCCGGAGTTTAGATTTAGTTTTAGTGTATACTCGGGGTTGGAGACCATGGAGTTTAGATTTACTGTGTATTCGGGGATGGAACCCCTGGAGTTTAGATTTAGGTTTAGTGTGTACTAGGGTTTGGAGCACGTGGAGATAAGATTTAGTTTTAGTGTGTGCTCGGAGATGGAGCCCCTGGAGATTAGTTTTAGTTTTAGTGTATACTCAGGGTCGGAACCCCCGGAGTTTTAGATTTAGTTTTAGTGTGTACTTGGTGGTGGAGCCCCTGGAGTTTAGATTTAGTTTTAGTTTGTACTCGGGGGTGGAGCCCCTGGAGTTTAGATTTAGTTTCAGTGTGTACTCGGGGTTGGAGCCCCTGGAGTTTAGAATTAGTTTTAGTGTGTACTCGGGGGTTGGAGCCCTGGTTTTTAGATTTAGTTTTAGTGTGTAATCGGTGTTGGAGCTCCTGGAGTTTAGATTTAGTTTTAGTGTGTACTTGGTGTTGGAGAGCCTGGAGTTTAGATTTAGTTTTAGTCTGAACTCGGGGTAGGAGCCGCTCGAGTTTAGAAGCAGTTTTAGTGTGTACTCGGTGGTTGGAGCCCTGGAGTTTAGATTTGGTTTTGGTGTGTACTCGGGGTTGGAGCCCCTGGAGTTTAGATTTAGTTTTAGTGTATACTCGGGCTTGGAGCCCCTGGAGTTTAGATTTAGTTTTAGTGTGTACTCGGGCTTGGAGCCCCTGGAGTTTAGATTTGGTTTTAGTGTGTACTCGGGGTTGGAGCTCCTGGAGTTTAGATTTAGTTTTAGTGTGTACTCGGGGTTCGAGCCCCTGGAGTTTAGATTTAGTTTTAGTCTGTACTCGGGGGTGGAGCCCCTGGAGTTTAGATTTAGTTTCAGTGTGTACTCGGGGTTGGAGCCCCTGGAGTTTAGAATTAGTTTTAGTGTGTACTTTGGCTTGGAGCCCCTGGAGTTTAAATTTAGTTTTAGTGTGTACTCGGGGTTGGAGCCCCTGGAGTTTAGATATAGTTTTAGTGTGTAATCGGGGTTGGAGCCCCTGGAGTTTAGATATAGTTTTAGTGTATACTCGGGCTTGAGGCCCTGGAGTTTAGATTTAGTTTTAGTGTATACTCGGGCTTGGAGCCCCTGGAGTTTAGATTTAGTTTTAGTGTGTACTCGGGCTTGGAGCCCCTGGAGTTTAGATTTGGTTTTAGTGTGCACTCGGGGTTGGAGCTCCTGGAGTTTAGATTTAGTTTTAGTGTGTACTCGGGGTTGGAGCCCCTGGAGTTTAGATTTAGTTTTAGTGTGTACTCGGGGGTTGGAGCCCCTGGAGTTTAGATTTAGTTTTAGTGTCTATTCGGTGTTGGAGTCCCTGGAGTATAGATTTGGTTTTAGTGTGTACTCGGGGTTGGAGACCCTGGAGTTTAGATTTTGTTTTAGTGTGAACTCGGGGTTGGAGCCACAGGAGTTTAGATTTAGTTTTAGTGTTTACTTGCGTTTGGAGCCCTTGGAGTTTAGATTTAGTTTTAGTGTGTACTCGGGGTTGGAGACCATGGAGTTTAGATTTAGTTTTAGTGTATACTCGGGGTTGGAGCCACAGGAGCTTAGATTTAGTTTTAGTGTGTACTCGAGGTTCGAGCCCCTGGAGTTTAGATTTAATTGTAGTGTATACTCGGGGTTGGAGCCCCTGGAGTTTAGATTTAGTTTTAGTGTATACTCGGGGTTGGAGACCATGAAGTTTAGATTTAGTCTGTATTCGGGGATGGAGCTCCTGGAGTTTAGATTAAGTTATGGTGTGTAATCGGGGTTGGAGCACCTGGAGTCTAGATTTAGTTTTAGTGTGTACTCGGGGTTGGAGCCCCTGGAGTTTAGATTTATTTGTAGTGTATACTCGGGGTTGGAGCCCCTGGAGTTTAGATTTATTTTTGGTGTACACTCGGGCTTGGAGCCCCTGGAGTTTAAATTTAGTTTTAGTGTATACTCCGGGTTGGAACCCCCGGAGTTTTAGATTTAGTTTTAGTGTGTACTCGGGGGTGGAGCCCCTGGAGTTTAGATTTAGTTTTAGTCTGTACTCGGGGGAGGAGCCCCTGGAGTTTAGATTTAGTTTTAGTGTGTACTCGGGGGTGGAGCCCCTGGAGTTTAGATTTAGTTTTAGTCTGTACTCGGGGGAGGAGCCCCTGGAGTTTAGATTTAGTTTCAGTGTGTAATCGGGGTTGGAGCCCCTGGAGTTTAGCTTTCATTTTAGTTTGTCCTCGGGGTTGGAGCCCCCGGAGATTAGATTTAGTTTTAGTTTGTGCTCGGGGTTGGAGCCCCTGGAGTTTAGATTTAGTTTTAGAGTATACTCGTGTTTGGAGCCCCTGGAGTTTAGATTTAGTTTTAGTGCATACTCGGCGTTGGCGCCCCTGCAGTTTAGATTTAGTTTTAGTGTGTACTCGGGCTTGGATCCCCTGGAGTTTAAATTTAGTTTTAGTGTATGCTCAGGTTTCGAACCCCCGGAGTTTTAGATTTAGTTTCAGTGTATACTCGGGGTTGGAGCCCCTGGATTTTAGATTTAGTTTCGGTGTGTATTCGGGGTTGTGGACCCTGGAGTTTAGATTTAGTTTTCGTATGTACCCGGGGTTGGAGCCCCTGGAGTTTAGACTTAGTTTTGTGCGTACTCGCGGTTGGAGCCCCTTGAGTTTAGATTTAATTTTAGTGTGTACTCGGGGTTTGGGCCCCCGTAGTTTACATTTAGTTTTCGTGTGTCCTCGGGGTTGGAGCCCCTGGAGTTTAGATTTAGGTTTAGTGTATACTCGGGGTTGGAGACCATGAAGTTTAGATTTAGTGTGTATTCGGGGATGGAGCCCATGGAGTTTAGATTTAGTTTTAGTGTATACTCGGGCTTGGAGCCCCTGGAGTTTAAATTTTGTTTTAGTGTATACTCAGGGTTGGAACCCCCGGAGTTTTAGATTTAGTTTTAGTGTGTACTCGGGGTTGGAGCCCCTGGATTTTTAATTTAGTTTTAGTCTGTACTCGGGGGTGGAGCCCCTGGAGTTTAGATTTAGTTTCAGTGTGTACTCGGGGTTGGAGCCCCAGGAGTTTAGATTTAGTTTTAGTGTGTACTCGGGGTTGGAGCCCCTGGAGTTTAGATTTAGTTTTAGTGTGTACTCGGGGTTGGATCCCCCGGAGTTTAGATTCAGTTTTAGTGCGTACTCGGGGTTGGAGCCCCTGGAGTTTAGATTTAGTTTTAGTGTGTACTCGGGGTTGGAGCCCCCGGAGTTTAGATTTAGTTTTAGTGTATACTCGGGCTTGGAGACCATGGAGTTTAGATTTACTGTGTATTCGGGGATGCAACCCCTGGAGTTTAGATTTAGGTTTAGTGTGTACTAGGGTTTGGAGCACGTGGAGATAAGATTTAGTTTTAGTGTGTGCTCGGAGATGGAGCCCCTGGAGATTAGTTTTAGTTTTAGTGTATACCTGGTGTTGGAGCCCCTGAAGTTAGATTTAGTTTTAGTGTATACTCGGGCTTGGAGCCCCTGGAGTTTATATTTAGTTTTAGTGTGTTATCGGGGTTGGAGCCCCTGGAGTTTAGATTTAGTTTTAGTGTATACTCGGGCTTGGAGCCCCTGGAGTTTAAATTTAGTTTTAGTGTATACTCAGGGTTGGAACCCCCGGAGTTTTAGATTTAGTTTTAGTGTGTACTCGGGGGTGGAGCCCCTGGATTTTTAATTTAGTTTTAGTCTGTACTCGGGGGTGGAGCCCCTGGAGTTTAGATTTAGTTTCAGTGTGTACCCGGGGTTCGAGACCATGGAGTTTAGATTTAGTTTAAGTGTGTACTCGGGGTTGGAGCCCCTGGAGTTTAGCTTTCATTTTAGTGTATACTCGGGGTTGGATCCCCTGGAGTTTAGATTCAGTTTTAGTGCGTACTCGGGGTTGGAGCCCCTGGAGTTTAGATTTAGTTTTAGTGTGTACTCGGGGTTGGAGCCCCCGGAGTTTAGGTTTAGTTTTAGTGTATACTCGGGCTTGGAGACCATGGAGTTTAGATTTACTGTGTATTCGGGGATGGAACCCCTGGAGTTTAGATTTAGGTTTAGTGTGTACTAGGGTTTGGAGCACGTGGAGATAAGATTTAGTTTTAGTGTGTGCTCGGAGATGGAGCCCCTGGAGATTAGTTTTAGTTTTAGTGTATACCTGGTGTTGGAGCCCCTGAAGTTAGATTTAGTTTTAGTGTATACTCGGGCTTGGAGCCCCTGGAGTTTATATTTAGTTTTAGTGTGTATTCGGGGTTGGAGCCCCTGGAGTTTAAATTTAGTTTTAGTGTATACACAGGGTTGGAAACCCTGGAGTTTTAGATTTAGTTTTAGTGTGTACTCGGTGGTGGAGCCCCTGGCGTTTAGATTTAGTTTTAGTTTGTACTCGGGGGTGGAGCCCCTGGAGTTTAGATTTAGTTTTAGTGTGTGCTCTGGGTTGGAGCCCCTGGAGTTTAGAATTAGTTTTAGTGTGTACTCGGGGGTTGGAGCCCTGGTTTTTAGATTTTGTTTTAGTGTGTAATCGGTGTTGGAGCTCCTGGAGTTTAGATTTAGTTTTAGTGTGTACTCGGTGTTGGAGCGCCTGGAGTTTAGATTTAGTTTTAGTCTGTACTCGGGGTAGGAGCCGCTCGAGTTTAGAAGCAGTTTTAGTGTGTACTCGGTGGTTGGAGCCCTGGTGTTTAGATTTGGTTTTGGTGTGTACTCGGGGTTGGAGCCCCTGGATATTTAGTTTTTATTTTAGTGTGTGCTCGGGGTTGGAGCCCCTGGAGTTTAGATTTAGTTTTAGAGTATACTCGGGGTTGGAGCCCCTGGAGTTTAGATTTAGTTTTAATGTGTATGCGGCGTTGGAGCCCCTGGAGATTAGAATTGGTTTGAGTGTGTACTCGGGGTTGGAGCCCCTGGAGTTTAGATTTAGTTTTAGTGTGTACTCGGGGTTGGAGCCCCTGGAGTTTATATTAAATTTTAGTGTGTACTTGGGGTTGGAGCCCCTGGAGTTTAGATTTAGTTTTATTTTGCGCTCAGGGTTGGAGCCCCTGGAGTTTAGAATTAGTTTTAGTGTGTACTCGGGGTTGGAGCACCTGGAGTTTTGATTTAGTTATGGTGTGTACTCGGTCTTGAGGACCCTGGAGTTTAGATTTAATTTTGGTGTGTACTCGGCGTTGGAGCACCTGGAGTTTAGATTTAGTTTTAGTGTATACTCGGGCTTGGAGCCCCTGGAGTTTAGATTTAGTTTTAGTGTGTACTCGGGCTTGGAGCCCCTGGAGTTTAGATTTGGTTTTAGTGTGTACTCGGGGTTGGAGCTCCTGGAGTTTAGATTTAGTTTTAGTGTGTACTCGGGGTTCGAGCCCCTGGAGTTTAGATTTAGTTTTAGTCTGTACTCGGGGGTGGAGCCCCTGGAGTTTAGATTTAGTTTCAGTGTGTACTCGGGGTTGGAGCCCCTGGAGTTTAGAATTAGTTTTAGTGTGTACTTTGGCTTGGAGCCCCTGGAGTTTAAATTTAGTTTTAGTGTGTACTCGGGGTTGGAGCCCCTGGAGTTTAGATATAGTTTTAGTGTGTAATCGGGGTTGGAGCCCCTGGAGTTTAGATATAGTTTTAGTGTATACTCGGGCTTGGAGCCCCTGGAGTTTAGATTTAGTTTTAGTGTATACTCGGGCTTGGAGCCCCTGGAGTTTAGATTTAGTTTTAGTGTGTACTCGGGCTTGGAGCCCCTGGAGTTTAGATTTGGTTTTAGTGTGCACTCGGGGTTGGAGCTCCTGGAGTTTAGATTTAGTTTTAGTGTGTACTCGGGGTTGGAGCCCCTGGAGTTTAGATTTAGTTTTAGTGTGTACTCGGGGGTTGGAGCCCCTGGAGTTTAGATTTAGTTTTAGTGTCTATTCGGTGTTGGAGTCCCTGGAGTATAGATTTGGTTTTAGTGTGTACTCGGGGTTGGAGCCCCTGGAGTTTAGATTTTGTTTTAGTGTGAACTCGGGGTTGGAGCCACAGGAGTTTAGATTTAGTTTTAGTGTTTACTTGCGTTTGGAGCCCTTGGAGTTTAGATTTAGTTTTAGTGTGTACTCGGGGTTGGAGACCATGGAGTTTAGATTTAGTTTTAGTGTATACTCGGGGTTGGAGCCACAGGAGTTTAGATTTAGTTTTAGTGTGTACTCGAGGTTCGAGCCCCTGGAGTTTAGATTTAGTTTTAGTGTCTACTCGGGGGTTGGAGCCCCTGGAGTTTAGATTTAGTTTTAGTGTCTATTCGGTGTTGGAGTCCCTGGAGTTTAGATTTGGTTTTAGTGTGTACTCGGGGTTGGAGCCCCTGGAGTTTAGATTTTGTTTTAGTGTGAACTCGGGGTTGGAGCCACAGGAGTTTAGATTTAGTTTTAGTGTGTACTTGGGTTTGGAGCCCTTGGAGTTTAGATTTAGTTTTAGTGTGTACTCGGGGTTGGAGACCATGGAGTTTAGATTTAGTTTTAGTGTATACTCGGGGTTGGAGCCACAGGAGTTTAGATTTAGTTTTAGTGTGTACTCGAGGTTCGAGCCCCTGGAGTTTAGATTTAATTGTAGTGTATACTCGGGGTTGGAGCCCCTGGAGTTTAGATTTAGTTTTAGTGTATACTCGGGGTTGGAGACCATGAAGTTTTGATTTAGTCTATATTCGGGGATGGAGCTCCTGGAGTTTAGATTAAGTTATGGTGTGTAATCGGGGTTGGAGCACCTGGAGTTTAGATTTAGTTTTAGTGTGTACTGGGGTTCGAGCCCCTGGAGTTTAGATTTATTTGTAGTGTATACTCGGGGTTGGAGCCCCTGGAGTTTAGATTTAGTTTTAGTGTACACTCGGGCTTGGAGCCCCTGGAGTTTAAATTTAGTTTTAGTGTATACTCCGGGTTGGAGACCATGGAGTTTAGATTTAGTTTAAGTGTGTACTCGGGGTTGGAGCCCCTGGAGTTTAGCTTTCATTTTAGTTTGTCCTCCGGGTTGGAGCCCCCGGAGATTAGATTTAGTTTTAGTTTGTGCTCGGGGTTGGAGCCCCTTGGAGTTTAGATTTAGTTTTAGAGTATAGTCGTGTTTGGAGCCCCTGGAGTTTAGATTTAGTTTTAGTGCGTACTCGGCGTTGGCGCCCCTGCAGTTTAGATTTAGTTTTAGTGTATACTCGGGCTTGGATCCCCTGGAGTTTAAATTTAGTTTTAGTGTATGCTCAGGGTTCGAACCCCCGGAGTTTTAGATTTAGTTTTAGTGTACACTCGGGGTTGGAGCCCCTGGATTTTAGATTTAGTTTCAGTGTGTATTCGGGGTTGTGGACCCTGGAGTTTAGATTTAGTTTTCGTGTGTACTCGCGGTTGGAGCCCCTTGAGTTTAGATTTAATTTTAGTGTGTACTCGGGGTTTGGGCCCCGGTAGTTTACATTTAGTTTTCGTGTGTACTCGGGGTTGGAGCCCCTGGAGTTTAGATTTAGTTTTAGTGTATACTCGGGGTTGGAGACCATGAAGTTTAGATTTAGTGTGTATTCGGGGATGGAGCCCATGGAGTTTAGATTTAGTTTTAGTGTATACTCGGGCTTGGAGCCCCTGGAGTTTAAATTTAGTTTTAGTGTATACTCAGGGTTGGAACCCCCGGAGTTTTAGATTTAGTTTTAGTGTGTACTCGGGGGTGGAGCCCCTGGATTTTTAATTTAGTTTTAGTCTGTACTCGGGGGTGGAGCCCCTGGAGTTTAGATTTAGTTTCAGTGTGAACTCGGGGTTGGAGCCCCAGGAGTTTAGATTTAGTTTTAGTGTGTACTCGGGGTTGGAGCCCCTGGAGTTTAGATTTAGTTTTAGTGTGTACTCGGGGTTGGAGCCCCTGGAGTTTAGATTCAGTTTTAGTGCGTACTCGGGGTTGGAGCCCCTGGAGTTTAGATTTAGTTGTAGTGTATACTCGGGCTTGGAGACCATGGAGTTTAGATTTACTGTGTATTCGGGGATGCAACCCCTGGAGTTTAGATTTAGGTTTAGTGTGTACTAGGGTTTGGAGCACGTGGAGATAAGATTTAGTTTTAGTGTGTGCTCGGAGATGGAGCCCCTGGAGATTAGTTTTAGTTTTAGTGTATACCTGGTGTTGGAGCCCCTGAAGTTAGATTTAGTTTTAGTGTATACTCGGGCTTGGAGCCCCTGGAGTTTATATTTAGTTTTAGTGTGTATTCGGGGTTGGAGCCCCTGGAGTTTAAATTTAGTTTTAGTGTGTACTCGGGGTTGGAGCCCCTGGAGTTTAGATTTAGTTTTAGTGTATGCTCAGGGTTCGAACCCCCGGAGTTTTAGATTTAGTTTTAGTGTGTACTCGGGGGTAGAGCCCCTGCAGTTTAGATTTAGTTTTAGAGTATACTCGGGGTTGGAGCCCCTGGAGTTCAAATTTAGTTTTAGTCTGTACTCGGGGTTGGAGCCCCTGGAGTTTAGATTTAGTTTTCGTGTGTACTCGCGGTTGGAGACCCTTGAGTTTAGATTTAATTTTAGCGTGTACTCGGGGTTTGGGCCCCTGTAGTTTACATTTAGTTTTCGTGTGTACTCGGGGTTGGAGCCCATGGAGTTTAGATTTAGTTTTAGTGTGTTCTCGGGGTAGGAGCCCCTGGAGTTTAGATTTAGTTTTAGTGTATACTCGGGGTTGGAGACCATGAAGTTTAGATTTAGTTTTAGTGTGTTCTCGGGGTAGGAGCCCCTGGAGTTTAGATTGAGTTTTAGTGTGTAATCGGGGTTGGAGCACCTGGAGTTTATATTTAGTTTTAGTGTATACTCGGGCTTGGAGCCCCTGGAGTTTAGATTTAGTTTTAGTGTGTACTCGGGGTTGGAGCCCCCGGAGCTTAGATTTAGTTTTAGTGTATACTCGGGCTTGGAGACCATGGAGTTTAGATTTACTGTGTATTCGGGGATGCAACCCCTGGAGTTTAGATTTAGGTTTAGTGTGTACTAGGGTTTGAGCACGTGGAGATAAGATTTAGTTTTAGTGTGTGCTCGGAGATGGAGCCCCTGGAGATTAGTTTTAGTTTTAGTGTATACCTGGTGTTGGAGCCCCTGAAGTTAGATTTAGTTTTAGTGTATACTCGGGCTTGGAGCCCCTGGAGTTTATATTTAGTTTTAGTGTGTATTCGGGGTTGGAGCTCCTGGAGTTTAAATTTAGTTTTAGTGTATACTCAGGGTTGGAGCCCCTGGAGTTTAGATTTAGTTTTGGTGTGTACTCGGGGTTGGAGCACCTGGAGTTTATATTTAGTTTTAGTGTGTACTCGGGGTTGGAGCACCTGGAGTTTAGATTTAGGTTTGGTGTGTACTCGGCGTTGGAGCACCTGGAGTTTAGATTTAGTTTTAGTGTATACTCGGGGTTGGAGCACCTGGAGTTTAGATTTAGTTTTGGTGTGTACTCGGTGTTGGAGCAACTGGAGTTTAGATTTAGTTTTAGTGTATACTCGGGGTTGGAGCACCTGGAGTTTAGATTTAGTTTTGGTGTGTACTCGGCGTTGGAGCACCTGGAGTTTATATTTAGTTTTAGTGTGTACTCGGCGTTGGCGCCCCTGCAGTTTAGATTTAGTTTTAGTGTGTACTCGGAGTTGGAGCCCCTGGAGTTTAGATTTAGTGTTAGTGTATGCTCAGGGTTCGATCTCCGGAGTTTTAGATTTAGTTTTAGTGTGTACTCGGGGGTAGAGCCCCTGCTGTTTAGATTTAGTTTTAGAGTATACTCGGGGTTGGCGCCCCTGCAGTTTAGATTTAGTTTCAGTGTGTACTCGGGGTTGGAGACCATGGAGTTTAGATTTAGTTTTAGTGTATACTCAGGGTTGGAACCCCCGGAGTTTTAGATTTAGTTTCAGTGTGTACTCGGGGTTGGAGACCATGGAGTTTAGATTTAGTTTTAGTGTGTACTCGGGGTTGGAGACCATGGAGTTTAGATTTAGTTTAAGTGTGTACTCGGGGTTGGAGCCCCCGGAGATTAGATTTAGTTTTAGTTTGTTCTCGGGGTTGGAGCCCCTGGAGTTTAGATTTAGGTTTAGAGTATACTCGTGTTTTGAGCCCCTGGAGTTTAGATTTAATTTTAGTGTGTACTCGGGGTTTGGGCCCCCGTAGTTTACATTTAGTTTTCGTGTGTACTCGGGGTTGGAGCCCCTGGAGTTTAGATTTAGTTTTAGTGTATACTCGGGGTTGGAGACCATGAAGTTTAGATTTAGTGTGTATTCGGGGATGGAGCCCATGGAGTTTAGATTTAGTTTTAGTGTATACTCGGGCTTGGAGCCCCTGGAGTTTAAATGTTGTTTTAGTGTATACTCAGGGTTGGAACCCCCGGAGTTTTAGACTTAGTTTTAGTGTGTACTCGGGGGTGGACCCCCTGGATTTTTAATTTAGTTTTAGTCTGTACTCGGGGGTGGAGCCCCTGGAGTTTAGATTTAGTTTCAGTGTGTACTCGGGGTTGGAGCCCCAGGAGTTTAGATTTAGTTTTAGTGTGTACTCGGGGTTGGAGCCCCTGGAGTTTAGATTTAGTTTTAGTGCGTACTCGGGGTTGGATCCCCTGTTGTTTAGATTTAGTTTTAGTGTGTACTCGGGGTTGGAGCCCCTGGAGTTTAGATTTAGTTTTAGTGTGTACTCGGGGTTGGAGCCCCTGGAGTTTAGATTTAGTTTTAGTGTGTACTCGGGGTTGGATCCCCTGGAGTTTAGATTCAGTTTTAGTGCGTACTCGGTGTTGGAGCCCCTGGAGTTTAGATTTAGTTTTAGTGTGTACTCGGGGTTGGAGCCCCCGGAGTTTAGATTTAGTTTTAGTGTATACTCGGGCTTGGAGACCATGGAGTTTAGATTTACTGTGTATTCGGGGATGGAACCCCTGGAGTTTAGATTTAGGTTTAGTGTGTACTAGGGTTTGGAGCACGTGGAGATAAGATTTAGTTTTAGTGTGTGCTCGGAGATGGAGCCCCTGCAGATTAGTTTTAGTTTTAGTCTATACCTGGTGTTGGAGCCCCTGAAGTTAGATTTAGTTTTAGTGTATACTCGGGTTGGAGCCCCTGGAGTTTATATTTAGTTTTAGTGTGTATTCGGGGTTGGAGCCCTGGTTTTTAGATTTAGTTTTAGTGTGTAATCGGTGTTGGAGCTCCTGGAGTTTAGATTTAGTTTTAGTGTGTACTTGGTGTTGGAGCGCCTGGAGTTTAGATTTAGTTTTAGTCTGTACTCGGGGTAGGAGCCGCTCGGGTTTGGAAGCAGTTTTAGTGTGTACTCGGTGGTTGGAGCCCTGGAGTTTAGATTTGGTTTTGGTGTGTACTCGGGGTTGGAGCCCCTGGATGTTTAGTTTTTATTTTAGTGTGTACTCGGGGTTGGAGCCCCTGGAGTTTAGATTTAGTTTTAGAGTATACTCGGGGTTGGAGCCCCTGGAGTTTAGATTTAGTTTTAATGTGTATGCGGCGTTGGAGCCCCTGGAGTTTAGAATTGGTTTGAATTTGTACTCGGGGTTCGAGCCCCTGGAGTTTAGATTTAGTTTTAGTGTGTACTCGGGGTTGGAGCCCCTGGAGTTTAGATTTAGTTTTATTTTGCACTCGCGGTTGGAGCCCCTTGAGTTTAGATTTAATTTTAGTGTGTACTCGGGGTTTGGGCCCCCGTAGTTTACATTTAGTTTTCGTGTGTACTCGGGGTTGGAGCCCCTGGAGTTTAGATTTAGTTTTAGTGTATACTCGGCGTTGGAGACCATGAAGTTTAGATTGAGTGTTTATTCGGGGATGGAGCCCATGGAGTTTAGATTTAGTTTTAGTGTGTACTCGGGCTTGGAGCCCCTGGAGTTTAGATTTGGTTTTAGTGTGTACTCGGGGTTGGAGCTCCTGGAGTTTAGATTTAGTTTTAGTGTGTACTCGGGGTTCGAGCCCCTGGAGTTTAGATTTAGTTTTAGTCTGTACTCGGGGGTGGAGCCCCTGGAGTTTAGATTTAGTTTCAGTGTGTACTCGGGGTTGGAGCCCCTGGAGTTTAGAATTAGTTTTAGTGTGTACTTTGGCTTGGAGCCCCTGGAGTTTAAATTTAGTTTTAGTGTGTACTCGGGGTTGGAGCCCCTGGAGTTTAGATATAGTTTTAGTGTGTAATCGGGGTTGGAGCCCCTGGAGTTTAGATATAGTTTTAGTGTATACTCGGGCTTGAGGCCCTGGAGTTTAGATTTAGTTTTAGTGTATACTCGGGCTTGGAGCCCCTGGAGTTTAGATTTAGTTTTAGTGTGTACTCGGGCTTGGAGCCCCTGGAGTTTAGATTTGGTTTTAGTGTGCACTCGGGGTTGGAGCTCCTGGAGTTTAGATTTAGTTTTAGTGTGTACTCGGGGTTGGAGCCCCTGGAGTTTAGATTTAGTTTTAGTGTGTACTCGGGGGTTGGAGCCCCTGGAGTTTAGATTTAGTTTTAGTGTCTATTCGGTGTTGGAGTCCCTGGAGTATAGATTTGGTTTTAGTGTGTACTCGGGGTTGGAGACCCTGGAGTTTAGATTTTGTTTTAGTGTGAACTCGGGGTTGGAGCCACAGGAGTTTAGATTTAGTTTTAGTGTTTACTTGCGTTTGGAGCCCTTGGAGTTTAGATTTAGTTTTAGTGTGTACTCGGGGTTGGAGACCATGGAGTTTAGATTTAGTTTTAGTGTATACTCGGGGTTGGAGCCACAGGAGCTTAGATTTAGTTTTAGTGTGTACTCGAGGTTCGAGCCCCTGGAGTTTAGATTTAATTGTAGTGTATACTCGGGGTTGGAGCCCCTGGAGTTTAGATTTAGTTTTAGTGTATGCTCGGGGTTGGAGACCATGAAGTTTAGATTTAGTCTGTATTCGGGGATGGAGCTCCTGGAGTTTAGATTAAGTTATGGTGTGTAATCGGGGTTGGAGCACCTGGAGTCTAGATTTAGTTTTAGTGTGTACTCGGGGTTGGAGCCCCTGGAGTTTAGATTTATTTGTAGTGTATACTCGGGGTTGGAGCCCCTGGAGTTTAAATTTAGTTTTAGTGTATACTCCGGGTTGGAACCCCCGGAGTTTTAGATTTAGTTTTAGTGTGTACTCGGGGGTGGAGCCCCTGGAGTTTAGATTTAGTTTTAGTGTGTACTCGGGGGTGGAGCCCCTGGAGTTTAGATTTAGTTTCAGTGTGTAATCGGGGTTGGAGCCCCTGGAGTTTAGCTTTCATTTTAGTTTGTCCTCGGGGTTGGAGCCCCCGGAGATTAGATTTAGTTTTAGTTTGTGCTCGGGGTTGGAGCCCCTGGAGTTTAGATTTAGTTTTAGAGTATACTCGTGTTTGGAGCCCCTGGAGTTTAGATTTAGTTTTAGTGCATACTCGGCGTTGGCGCCCCTGCAGTTTAGATTTAGTTTTAGTGTGTACTCGGGCTTGGATCCCCTGGAGTTTAAATTTAGTTTTAGTGTATGCTCAGGTTTCGAACCCCCGGAGTTTTAGATTTAGTTTTAGTGTATACTCGGGGTTGGAGCCCCTGGATTTTAGATTTAGTTTCGGTGTGTATTCGGGGTTGTGGACCCTGGAGTTTAGATTTAGTTTTCGTATGTACCCGGGGTTGGAGCCCCTGGAGTTTAGACTTAGTTTTGTGCGTACTCGCGGTTGGAGCCCCTTGAGTTTAGATTTAGTTTTAGTGTATACTCGGGGTTGGAGCCCCTGGATTTTAGATTTAGTTTCGGTGTGTATTCGGGGTTGTGGACCCTGGAGTTTAGATTTAGTTTTCGTATGTACCCGGGGTTGGAGCCCCTGGAGTTTAGACTTAGTTTTGTGCGTACTCGCGGTTGGAGCCCCTTGAGTTTAGATTTAGTTTTAGTGTATACTCGGGGTTGGAGCCCCTGGATTTTAGATTTAGTTTCGGTGTGTATTCGGGGTTGTGGACCCTGGAGTTTAGATTTAGTTTTCGTATGTACCCGGGGTTGGAGCCCCTGGAGTTTAGACTTAGTTTTGTGCGTACTCGCGGTTGGAGCCCCTTGAGTTTAGATTTAATTTTCGTGTGTCCTCGGGGTTGGAGCCCCTGGAGTTTAGATTTAGGTTTAGTGTATACTCGGGGTTGGAGACCATGAAGTTTAGATTTAGTGTGTATTCGGGGATGGAGCCCATGGAGTTTAGATTTAGTTTTAGTGTATACTCGGGCTTGGAGCCCCTGGAGTTTAAATTTTGTTTTAGTGTATACTCAGGGTTGGAACCCCCGGAGTTTTAGATTTAGTTTTAGTGTGTACTCGGGGTTGGAGCCCCTGGATTTTTAATTTAGTTTTAGTCTGTACTCGGGGGTGGAGCCCCTGGAGTTTAGATTTAGTTTCAGTGTGTACTCGGGGTTGGAGCCCCAGGAGTTTAGATTTAGTTTTAGTGTGTACTCGGGGTTGGAGCCCCTGGAGTTTAGATTTAGTTTTAGTGTGTACTCGGGGTTGGATCCCCCGGAGTTTAGATTCAGTTTTAGTGCGTACTCGGGGTTGGAGCCCCTGGAGTTTAGATTTAGTTTTAGTGTGTACTCGGGGTTGGAGCCCCCGGAGTTTAGATTTAGTTTTAGTGTATACTCGGGCTTGGAGACCATGGAGTTTAGATTTACTGTGTATTCGGGGATGCAACCCCTGGAGTTTAGATTTAGGTTTAGTGTGTACTAGGGTTTGGAGCACGTGGAGATAAGATTTAGTTTTAGTGTGTGCTCGGAGATGGAGCCCCTGGAGATTAGTTTTAGTTTTAGTGTATACCTGGTGTTGGAGCCCCTGAAGTTAGATTTAGTTTTAGTGTATACTCGGGCTTGGAGCCCCTGGAGTTTATATTTAGTTTTAGTGTGTTATCGGGGTTGGAGCCCCTGGAGTTTAAATTTAGTTTTAGTGTATACTCAGGGTTGGAGCCCCTGGAGTTTAGGTTTAGTTTTGGTGTGTACTCGGGGTTGGAGCACCTGGAGTTTATATTTAGTTTTAGTGTGTACTCGGGGTTGGAGCACCTGGAGTTTAGATTTAGTTTTGGTGTGTACTCGGGGTTGGAGCCCCTGGAGTTTAGATTTAGTTTTAGTGTATGCTCAGGGTTCGAACCCCCGGAGTTTTAGATTTAGTTTTAGTGTGTACTCGGGGGTAGAGCCCCTGCAGTTTAGATTTAGTTTTAGAGTATACTCGGGGTTGGATCCCCTGTAGTTCAAATTTAGTTTTAGTCTGTACTCGGTGTTGGAGCCCCTGGAGTTTAGATTTAGTTTTCGTGTGTACTCGCGGTTGGAGCCAATTGAGTTTAGATTTAATTTTAGTGTGTACTCGGGGTTTGGGCCCCTGTAGTTTACATTTAGTTTTCGTGTGTACTCGGGGTTGGAGCCCATGGAGTTTAGATTTAGTTTTAGTGTGTTCTCGGGGTAGGAGCCCCTGGAGTTTAGATTTAGTTTTAGTGTATACTCGGGGTTGGAGACCATGAAGTTTAGATTTAGTGTGTATTCGGGGATGGAGCCCCTGGAGTTTAGATTGAGTTTTAGTGTGTAATCGGGGTTGGAGCACCTGGAGTTTAGATTTAGTTTTAGTGTATACTCGGGCTTGGAGCCCCTGGAGTTTAAATTTAGTTTTAGTGTATACTCAGGGTTGGAACCCCCGGAGTTTTAGATTTAGTTTTAGTGTGTACTCGGGGGTGGAGCCCCTGGAGTTTAGATTTAGTTTTAGTCTGTACTCGGGGGTGGAGCCCCTGGAGTTTAGATTTAGTTTCAGTGTGTACTCGGGGTTGGAGCCCCTGGAGTTTAGTTTTAGTTTTAGTGTGTACTCGGGGATGGAGCCCCTGGAGTTTAGATTTATTTTTAGTGTGTACTCGGGGGTTGGAGCCCTGGTTTTTAGATTTAGTTTTAGTGTGTAATCGGTGTTGGAGCCCCTGGAGTTTAGATTTAGTTTTAGTATGTACTCGGTGTTGGAGACCATGGAGTTTAGATTTAGTTTTAGTGTATACTCGGGGTTGGAGACCATGAAGTTTAGATTTAGTCTGTATTCGGGGATGGAGCTCCTGGAGTTTAGATTAAGTTATGGTGTGTAATCGGGGTTGGAGCACCTGGAGTTTAGATTTAGTTTTAGTGTGTACTCGGGGTTCGAGCCCCTGGAGTTTAGATTTATTTGTAGTGTATACTCGGGGTTGGAGCCCCTGGAGTTTAGATTTAGTTTTAGTGTACACTCGGGCTTGGAGCCCCTGGAGTTTAAATTTAGTTTTAGTGTATACTCCGGGTTGGAACCCCCGGAGTTTTAGATTTAGTTTTAGTGTGTACTCGGGCTTGGAGACCGTGGAGTTTAGATTTAGTTTTAGTCTGTACTCGGGGTTGGAGCTCCTGGAGTTTAGATTTAGTTTTAGTCTGTACTCGGGGTTGGAGCCCCTGGAGTTTAGATTTAGTTTTAGTCTGTACTCGGGGTTGGAGCCCCTGGAGTTTAGATTTAGTTTTAGTCTGTACTCGGGGTTGGAGCCCCTGGAGTTTAGCTTTCATTTTAGTGTATACTCGGGGTTGGATCCCCTGGAGTTTAGATTCAGTTTTAGTGCGTACTCGGGGTTGGAGCCCCTGGAGTTTAGATTTAGTTTTAGTGTGTACTCGGGGTTGGAGCCCCCGGAGTTTAGATTTAGTTTTAGTGTATACTCGGGCTTGGAGACCGTGGAGTTTAGATTTACTGTGTATTCGGGGATGGAACCCCTGGAGTTTAGATTTAGGTTTAGTGTGTACTAGGGTTTGGAGCACGTGGAGATAAGATTTAGTTTTAGTGTGTGCTCGGAGATGGAGCCCCTGGAGATTAGTTTTAGTTTTAGTGTATACCTGGTGTTGGAGCCCCTGAAGTTAGATTTAGTTTTAGTGTATACTCGGGCTTGGAGCCCCTGGAGTTTATATTTAGTTTTAGTGTGTATTCGGGGTTGGAGCCCCTGGAGTTTAAATTTAGTTTTAGTGTATACTCAGGGTTGGAACCCCTGGAGTTTTAGATTTAGTTTTAGTGTGTACTCGGTGGTGGAGCCCCTGGCGTTTAGATTTAGTTTTAGTTTGTACTCGGGGGTGGAGCCCCTGGAGTTTAGAATTAGTTTTAGTGTGTACTCGGGGTTGGAGCCCCTGGAGTTTAAATTTAGTTTTAGTGTATACTCAGGGTTGGAACCCCCGGAGTTTTAGATTTAGTTTTAGTGTGTACTCGGGGTTGGAGCCCCTGGAGTTTAGATTTAGTTTTAGTGTATACTCGGGCTTGGAGCCCCTGGAGTTTAAATTTAGTTTTAGTGTATACTCAGGGTTGGAACCCCCGGAGTTTTAGATTTAGTTTTAGTGTGTACTCGGGGGTGGAGCCCCTGGATTTTTAATTTAGTTTTAGTCTGTACTCGGGGGTGGAGCCCCTGGAGTTTAGATTTAGTTTCAGTGTGTACCCGGGGTTCGAGACCATGGAGTTTAGATTTAGTTTAAGTGTGTACTCGGGGTTGGAGCCCCTGGAGTTTAGCTTTCATTTTAGTGTATACTCGGGGTTGGATCCCCTGGAGTTTAGATTCAGTTTTAGTGCGTACTCGGGGTTGGAGCCCCTGGAGTTTAGATTTAGTTTTAGTGTGTACTCGGGGTTGGAGCCCCCGGAGTTTAGGTTTAGTTTTAGTGTATACTCGGGCTTGGAGACCATGGAGTTTAGATTTACTGTGTATTCGGGGATGGAACCCCTGGAATTTAGATTTAGGTTTAGTGTGTACTAGGGTTTGGAGCACGTGGAGATAAGATTTAGTTTTAGTGTGTGCTCGGAGATGGAGCCCCTGGAGATTAGTTTTAGTTTTAGTGTATACCTGGTGTTGGAGCCCCTGAAGTTAGATTTAGTTTTAGTGTATACTCGGGCTTGGAGCCCCTGGAGTTTATATTTAGTTTTAGTGTGTATTCGGGGTTGGAGCCCCTGGAGTTTAAATTTAGTTTTAGTGTATACACAGAGTTGGAAACCCTGGAGTTTTAGATTTAGTTTTAGTGTGTACTCGGTGGTGGAGCCCCTGGCGTTTAGATTTAGTTTTAGTTTGTACTCGGGGGTGGAGCCCCTGGAGTTTAGATTTAGTTTTAGTGTGTGCTCTGGGTTGGAGCCCCTGGAGTTTAGAATTAGTTTTAGTGTGTACTCGGGGGTTGGAGCCCTGGTTTTTAGATTTTGTTTTAGTGTGTAATCGGTGTTGGAGCTCCTGGAGTTTAGATTTAGTTTTAGTGTGTACTCGGTGTTGGAGCGCCTGGAGTTTAGATTTAGTTTTAGTCTGTACTCGGGGTAGGAGCCGCTCGAGTTTAGAAGCAGTTTTAGTGTGTACTCGGTGGTTGGAGCCCTGGTGTTTAGATTTGGTTTTGGTGTGTACTCGGGGTTGGAGCCCCTGGATATTTAGTTTTTATTTTAGTGTGTGCTCGGGGTTGGAGCCCCTGGAGTTTAGATTTAGTTTTAGAGTATACTCGGGGTTGGAGCCCCTGGAGTTTAGATTTAGTTTTAATGTGTATGCGGCGTTGGAGCCCCTGGAGATTAGAATTGGTTTGAGTGTGTACTCGGGGTTGGAGCCCCTGGAGTTTAGATTTAGTTTTAGTGTGTACTCGGGGTTGGAGCCCCTGGAGTTTATATTAAATTTTAGTGTGTACTTGGGGTTGGAGCCCCTGGAGTTTAGATTTAGTTTTATTTTGCGCTCAGGGTTGGAGCCCCTGGAGTTTAGAATTAGTTTTAGTGTGTACTCGGGGTTGGAGCACCTGGAGTTTTGATTTAGTTATGGTGTGTACTCGGTCTTGAGGACCCTGGAGTTTAGATTTAATTTTGGTGTGTACTCGGCGTTGGAGCACCTGGAGTTTAGATTTAGTTTTAGTGTATACTCGGGCTTGGAGCCCCTGGAGTTTAGATTTAGTTTTAGTGTGTACTCGGGCTTGGAGCCCCTGGAGTTTAGATTTGGTTTTAGTGTGTACTCGGGGTTGGAGCTCCTGGAGTTTAGATTTAGTTTTAGTGTGTACTCGGGGTTCGAGCCCCTGGAGTTTAGATTTAGTTTTAGTCTGTACTCGGGGGTGGAGCCCCTGGAGTTTAGATTTAGTTTCAGTGTGTACTCGGGGTTGGAGCCCCTGGAGTTTAGAATTAGTTTTAGTGTGTACTTTGGCTTGGAGCCCCTGGAGTTTAAATTTAGTTTTAGTGTGTACTCGGGGTTGGAGCCCCTGGAGTTTAGATATAGTTTTAGTGTGTAATCGGGGTTGGAGCCCCTGGAGTTTAGATATAGTTTTAGTGTATACTCGGGCTTGGAGCCCCTGGAGTTTAGATTTAGTTTTAGTGTATACTCGGGCTTGGAGCCCCTGGAGTTTAGATTTAGTTTTAGTGTGTACTCGGGCTTGGAGCCCCTGGAGTTTAGATTTGGTTTTAGTGTGCACTCGGGGTTGGAGCTCCTGGAGTTTAGATTTAGTTTTAGTGTGTACTCGGGGTTGGAGCCCCTGGAGTTTAGATTTAGTTTTAGTGTGTACTCGGGGGTTGGAGCCCCTGGAGTTTAGATTTAGTTTTAGTGTCTATTCGGTGTTGGAGTCCCTGGAGTATAGATTTGGTTTTAGTGTGTACTCGGGGTTGGAGCCCCTGGAGTTTAGATTTTGTTTTAGTGTGAACTCGGGGTTGGAGCCACAGGAGTTTAGATTTAGTTTTAGTGTTTACTTGCGTTTGGAGCCCTTGGAGTTTAGATTTAGTTTTAGTGTGTACTCGGGGTTGGAGACCATGGAGTTTAGATTTAGTTTTAGTGTATACTCGGGGTTGGAGCCACAGGAGTTTAGATTTAGTTTTAGTGTGTACTCGAGGTTCGAGCCCCTGGAGTTTAGATTTAGTTTTAGTGTCTACTCGGGGGTTGGAGCCCCTGGAGTTTAGATTTAGTTTTAGTGTCTATTCGGTGTTGGAGTCCCTGGAGTTTAGATTTGGTTTTAGTGTGTACTCGGGGTTGGAGCCCCTGGAGTTTAGATTTTGTTTTAGTGTGAACTCGGGGTTGGAGCCACAGGAGTTTAGATTTAGTTTTAGTGTGTACTTGGGTTTGGAGCCCTTGGAGTTTAGATTTAGTTTTAGTGTGTACTCGGGGTTGGAGACCATGGAGTTTAGATTTAGTTTTAGTGTATACTCGGGGTTGGAGCCACAGGAGTTTAGATTTAGTTTTAGTGTGTACTCGAGGTTCGAGCCCCTGGAGTTTAGATTTAATTGTAGTGTATACTCGGGGTTGGAGCCCCTGGAGTTTAGATTTAGTTTTAGTGTATACTCGGGGTTGGAGACCATGAAGTTTTGATTTAGTCTATATTCGGGGATGGAGCTCCTGGAGTTTAGATTAAGTTATGGTGTGTAATCGGGGTTGGAGCACCTGGAGTTTAGATTTAGTTTTAGTGTGTACTGGGGTTCGAGCCCCTGGAGTTTAGATTTATTTGTAGTGTATACTCGGGGTTGGAGCCCCTGGAGTTTAGATTTAGTTTTAGTGTACACTCGGGCTTGGAGCCCCTGGAGTTTAAATTTAGTTTTAGTGTATACTCCGGGTTGGAGACCATGGAGTTTAGATTTAGTTTAAGTGTGTACTCGGGGTTGGAGCCCCTGGAGTTTAGCTTTCATTTTAGTTTGTCCTCCGGGTTGGAGCCCCCGGAGATTAGATTTAGTTTTAGTTTGTGCTCGGGGTTGGAGCCCCTTGGAGTTTAGATTTAGTTTTAGAGTATAGTCGTGTTTGGAGCCCCTGGAGTTTAGATTTAGTTTTAGTGCGTACTCGGCGTTGGCGCCCCTGCAGTTTAGATTTAGTTTTAGTGTATACTCGGGCTTGGATCCCCTGGAGTTTAAATTTAGTTTTAGTGTATGCTCAGGGTTCGAACCCCCGGAGTTTTAGATTTAGTTTTAGTGTACACTCGGGGTTGGAGCCCCTGGATTTTAGATTTAGTTTCAGTGTGTATTCGGGGTTTGGGCCCCGGTAGTTTACATTTAGTTTTCGTGTGTACTCGGGGTTGGAGCCCCTGGAGTTTAGATTTAGTTTTAGTGTATACTCGGGGTTGGAGACCATGAAGTTTAGATTTAGTGTGTATTCGGGGATGGAGCCCATGGAGTTTAGATTTAGTTTTAGTGTATACTCGGGCTTGGAGCCCCTGGAGTTTAAATTTAGTTTTAGTGTATACTCAGGGTTGGAACCCCCGGAGTTTTAGATTTAGTTTTAGTGTGTACTCGGGGGTGGAGCCCCTGGATTTTTAATTTAGTTTTAGTCTGTACTCGGGGGTGGAGCCCCTGGAGTTTAGATTTAGTTTCAGTGTGTACTCGCGGTTGGAGCCCCTGGAGTTTAGATTTAGTTTTAGTGTGTACTCGGGGTTGGAGCCCCTGGAGTTTAGATTCAGTTTTAGTGCGTACTCGGGGTTGGAGCCCCTGGAGTTTAGATTTAGTTGTAGTGTATACTCGGGCTTGGAGACCATGGAGTTTAGATTTACTGTGTATTCGGGGATGCAACCCCTGGAGTTTAGATTTAGGTTTAGTGTGTACTAGGGTTTGGAGCACGTGGAGATAAGATTTAGTTTTAGTGTGTGCTCGGAGATGGAGCCCCTGGAGATTAGTTTTAGTTTTAGTGTATACCTGGTGTTGGAGCCCCTGAAGTTAGATTTAGTTTTAGTGTATACTCGGGCTTGGAGCCCCTGGAGTTTATATTTAGTTTTAGTGTGTATTCGGGGTTGGAGCCCCTGGAGTTTAAATTTAGTTTTAGTGTGTACTCGGGGTTGGAGCCCCTGGAGTTTAGATTTAGTTTTAGTGTATGCTCAGGGTTCGAACCCCCGGAGTTTTAGATTTAGTTTTAGTGTGTACTCGGGGGTAGAGCCCCTGCAGTTTAGATTTAGTTTTAGAGTATACTCGGGGTTGGAGCCCCTGGAGTTCAAATTTAGTTTTAGTCTGTACTCGGGGTTGGAGCCCCTGGAGTTTAGATTTAGTTTTCGTGTGTACTCGCGGTTGGAGACCCTTGAGTTTAGATTTAATTTTAGCGTGTACTCGGGGTTTGGGCCCCTGTAGTTTACATTTAGTTTTCGTGTGTACTCGGGGTTGGAGCCCATGGAGTTTAGATTTAGTTTTAGTGTGTTCTCGGGGTAGGAGCCCCTGGAGTTTAGATTTAGTTTTAGTGTATACTCGGGGTTGGAGACCATGAAGTTTAGATTTAGTGTGTATTCGGGGATGGAGCCCCTGGAGTTTAGATTGAGTTTTAGTGTGTAATCGGGGTTGGAGCACCTGGAGTTTATATTTAGTTTTAGTGTATACTCGGGCTTGGAGCCCCTGGAGTTTAGATTTAGTTTTAGTGTGTACTCGGGGTTGGAGCCCCCGGAGCTTAGATTTAGTTTTAGTGTATACTCGGGCTTGGAGACCATGGAGTTTAGATTTACTGTGTATTCGGGGATGCAACCCCTGGAGTTTAGATTTAGGTTTAGTGTGTACTAGGGTTTGAGCACGTGGAGATAAGATTTAGTTTTAGTGTGTGCTCGGAGATGGAGCCCCTGGAGATTAGTTTTAGTTTTAGTGTATACCTGGTGTTGGAGCCCCTGAAGTTAGATTTAGTTTTAGTGTATACTCGGGCTTGGAGCCCCTGGAGTTTATATTTAGTTTTAGTGTGTATTCGGGGTTGGAGCTCCTGGAGTTTAAATTTAGTTTTAGTGTATACTCAGGGTTGGAGCCCCTGGAGTTTAGATTTAGTTTTGGTGTGTACTCGGGGTTGGAGCACCTGGAGTTTATATTTAGTTTTAGTGTGTACTCGGGGTTGGAGCACCTGGAGTTTAGATTTAGGTTTGGTGTGTACTCGGCGTTGGAGCACCTGGAGTTTAGATTTAGTTTTAGTGTATACTCGGGGTTGGAGCACCTGGAGTTTAGATTTAGTTTTGGTGTGTACTCGGTGTTGGAGCACCTGGAGTTTAGATTTAGTTTTAGTGTATACTCGGGGTTGGAGCACCTGGAGTTTAGATTTAGTTTTGGTGTGTACTCGGCGTTGGAGCACCTGGAGTTTATATTTAGTTTTAGTGTGTACTCGGCGTTGGCGCCCCCGCAGTTTAGATTTAGTTTTAGTGTGTACTCGGAGTTGGAGCCCCTGGAGTTTAGATTTAGTGTTAGTGTATGCTCAGGGTTCGATCTCCGGAGTTTTAGATTTAGTTTTAGTGTGTACTCGGGGGTAGAGCCCCTGCTGTTTAGATTTAGTTTTAGAGTATACTCGGGGTTGGCGCCCCTGCAGTTTAGATTTAGTTTCAGTGTGTACTCGGGGTTGGAGACCATGGAGTTTAGATTTAGTTTTAGTGTATACTCAGGGTTGGAACCCCCGGAGTTTTAGATTTAGTTTCAGTGTGTACTCGGGGTTGGAGACCATGGAGTTTAGATTTAGTTTTAGTGTGTACTCGGGGTTGGAGACCATGGAGTTTAGATTTAGTTTAAGTGTGTACTCGGGGTTGGAGCCCCCGGAGATTAGATTTAGTTTTAGTTTGTTCTCGGGGTTGGAGCCCCTGGAGTTTAGATTTAGGTTTAGAGTATACTCGTGTTTGGAGCCCCTGGAGTTTAGATTTAATTTTAGTGTGTACTCGGGGTTTGGGCCCCCGTAGTTTACATTTAGTTTTCGTGTGTACTCGGGGTTGGAGCCCCTGGAGTTTAGATTTAGTTTTAGTGTATACTCGGGGTTGGAGACCATGAAGTTTAGATTTAGTGTGTATTCGGGGATGGAGCCCATGGAGTTTAGATTTAGTTTTAGTGTATACTCGGGCTTGGAGCCCCTGGAGTTTAAATGTTGTTTTAGTGTATACTCAGGGTTGGAACCCCCGGAGTTTTAGACTTAGTTTTAGTGTGTACTCGGGGGTGGACCCCCTGGATTTTTAATTTAGTTTTAGTCTGTACTCGGGGGTGGAGCCCCTGGAGTTTAGATATAGTTTCAGTGTGTACTCGGGGTTGGAGCCCCAGGAGTTTAGATTTAGTTTTAGTGTGTACTCGGGGTTGGAGCCCCTGGAGTTTAGATTTAGTTTTAGTGCGTACTCGGGGTTGGATCCCCTGTTGTTTAGATTTAGTTTTAGTGTGCACTCGGGGTTGGAGCCCCTGGAGTTTAGATTTAGTTTTAGTGTGTACTCGGGGTTGGATCCCCTGGAGTTTAGATTCAGTTTTAGTGCGTACTCGGGGTTGGAGCCCCTGGAGTTTAGATTTAGTTTTAGTGTGTACTCGGGGTTGGAGCCCCCGGAGTTTAGATTTAGTTTTAGTGTATACTCGGCCTTGGAGACCATGGAGTTTAGATTTACTGTGTATTCGGGGATGGAACCCCTGGAGTTTAGATTTAGGTTTAGTGTGTACTAGGGTTTGGAGCACGTGGAGATAAGATTTAGTTTTAGTGTGCACTCGGGGTTGGAGCCCCTGGAGTTTAGATTTAGTTTTAGTGTGTACTCGGGGTTGGATCCCCTGGAGTTTAGATTCAGTTTTAGTGCGTACTCGGTGTTGGAGCCCCTGGAGTTTAGATTTAGTTTTAGTGTGTACTCGGGGTTGGAGCCCCCGGAGTTTAGATTTAGTTTTAGTGTATACTCGGGCTTGGAGACCATGGAGTTTAGATTTACTGTGTATTCGGGGATGGAACCCCTGGAGTTTAGATTTAGGTTTAGTGTGTACTAGGGTTTGGAGCACGTGGAGATAAGATTTAGTTTTAGTGTGTGCTCGGAGATGGAGCCCCTGCAGATTAGTTTTAGTTTTAGTCTATACCTGGTGTTGGAGCCCCTGAAGTTAGATTTAGTTTTAGTGTATACTCGGGCTTGGAGCCCCTGGAGTTTATATTTAGTTTTAGTGTGTATTCGGGGTTGGAGCCCCTGGAGTTTAGAATTAGTTTTAGTGTGTACTCGGGGGTTGGAGCCCTGGTTTTTAGATTTAGTTTTAGTGTGTAATCGGTGTTGGAGCTCCTGGAGTTTAGATTTAGTTTTAGTGTGTACTTGGTGTTGGAGCGCCTGGAGTTTAGATTTAGTTTTAGTCTGTACTCGGGGTAGGAGCCGCTCGGGTTTGGAAGCAGTTTTAGTGTGTACTCGGTGGTTGGAGCCCTGGAGTTTAGATTTGGTTTTGGTGTGTACTCGGGGTTGGAGCCCCTGGATGTTTAGTTTTTATTTTAGTGTGTACTCGGGGTTGGAGCCCCTGGAGTTTAGATTTAGTTTTAGAGTATACTCGGGGTTGGAGCCCCTGGAGTTTAGATTTAGTTTTAATGTGTATGCGGCGTTGGAGCCCCTGGAGTTTAGAATTGGTTTGAATTTGTACTCGGGGTTCGAGCCCCTGGAGTTTAGATTTAGTTTTAGTGTGTACTCGGGGTTGGAGCCCCTGGAGTTTAGATTTAGTTTTATTTTGCACTCGCGGTTGGAGCCCCTTGAGTTTAGATTTAATTTTAGTGTGTACTCGGGGTTTGGGCCCCCGTAGTTTACATTTAGTTTTCGTGTGTACTCGGGGTTGGAGCCCCTGGAGTTTAGATTTAGTTTTAGTGTATACTCGGCGTTGGAGACCATGAAGTTTAGATTGAGTGTTTATTCGGGGATGGAGCCCATGGAGTTTAGATTTAGTTTTAGTGTGTACTCGGGCTTGGAGCCCCTGGAGTTTAGATTTGGTTTTAGTGTGTACTCGGGGTTGGAGCTCCTGGAGTTTAGATTTAGTTTTAGTGTGTACTCGGGGTTCGAGCCCCTGGAGTTTAGATTTAGTTTTAGTCTGTACTCGGGGGTGGAGCCCCTGGAGTTTAGATTTAGTTTCAGTGTGTACTCGGGGTTGGAGCCCCTGGAGTTTAGAATTAGTTTTAGTGTGTACTTTGGCTTGGAGCCCCTGGAGTTTAAATTTAGTTTTAGTGTGTACTCGGGGTTGGAGCCCCTGGAGTTTAGATATAGTTTTAGTGTGTAATCGGGGTTGGAGCCCCTGGAGTTTAGATATAGTTTTAGTGTATACTCGGGCTTGAGGCCCTGGAGTTTAGATTTAGTTTTAGTGTATACTCGGGCTTGGAGCCCCTGGAGTTTAGATTTAGTTTTAGTGTGTACTCGGGCTTGGAGCCCCTGGAGTTTAGATTTGGTTTTAGTGTGCACTCGGGGTTGGAGCTCCTGGAGTTTAGATTTAGTTTTAGTGTGTACTCGGGGTTGGAGCCCCTGGAGTTTAGATTTAGTTTTAGTGTGTACTCGGGGGTTGGAGCCCCTGGAGTTTAGATTTAGTTTTAGTGTCTATTCGGTGTTGGAGTCCCTGGAGTATAGATTTGGTTTTAGTGTGTACTCGGGGTTGGAGACCCTGGAGTTTAGATTTTGTTTTAGTGTGAACTCGGGGTTGGAGCCACAGGAGTTTAGATTTAGTTTTAGTGTTTACTTGCGTTTGGAGCCCTTGGAGTTTAGATTTAGTTTTAGTGTGTACTCGGGGTTGGAGACCATGGAGTTTAGATTTAGTTTTAGTGTATACTCGGGGTTGGAGCCACAGGAGCTTAGATTTAGTTTTAGTGTGTACTCGAGGTTCGAGCCCCTGGAGTTTAGATTTAATTGTAGTGTATACTCGGGGTTGGAGCCCCTGGAGTTTAGATTTAGTTTTAGTGTATACTCGGGGTTGGAGACCATGAAGTTTAGATTTAGTCTGTATTCGGGGATGGAGCTCCTGGAGTTTAGATTAAGTTATGGTGTGTAATCGGGGTTGGAGCACCTGGAGTCTAGATTTAGTTTTAGTGTGTACTCGGGGTTGGAGCCCCTGGAGTTTAGATTTATTTGTAGTGTATACTCGGGGTTGGAGCCCCTGGAGTTTAGATTTATTTTTGGTGTACACTCGGGCTTGGAGCCCCTGGAGTTTAAATTTAGTTTTAGTGTATACTCCGGGTTGGAACCCCCGGAGTTTTAGATTTAGTTTTAGTGTGTACTCGGGGGTGGAGCCCCTGGAGTTTAGATTTAGTTTTAGTGTGTACTCGGGGGTGGAGCCCCTGGAGTTTAGATTTAGTTTTAGTCTGTACTCGGGGGAGGAGCCCCTGGAGTTTAGATTTAGTTTCAGTGTGTAATCGGGGTTGGAGCCCCTGGAGTTTAGCTTTCATTTTAGTTTGTCCTCGGGGTTGGAGCCCCCGGAGATTAGATTTAGTTTTAGTTTGTGCTCGGGGTTGGAGCCCCTGGAGTTTAGATTTAGTTTTAGAGTATACTCGTGTTTGGAGCCCCTGGAGTTTAGATTTAGTTTTAGTGCATACTCGGCGTTGGCGCCCCTGCAGTTTAGATTTAGTTTTAGTGTGTACTCGGGCTTGGATCCCCTGGAGTTTAAATTTAGTTTTAGTGTATGCTCAGGTTTCGAACCCCCGGAGTTTTAGATTTAGTTTTAGTGTATACTCGGGGTTGGAGCCCCTGGATTTTAGATTTAGTTTCGGTGTGTATTCGGGGTTGTGGACCCTGGAGTTTAGATTTAGTTTTCGTATGTACCCGGGGTTGGAGCCCCTGGAGTTTAGACTTAGTTTTGTGCGTACTCGCGGTTGGAGCCCCTTGAGTTTAGATTTAATTTTAGTGTGTACTCGGGGTTTGGGCCCCCGTAGTTTACATTTAGTTTTCGTGTGTCCTCGGGGTTGGAGCCCCTGGAGTTTAGATTTAGGTTTAGTGTATACTCGGGGTTGGAGACCATGAAGTTTAGATTTAGTGTGTATTCGGGGATGGAGCCCATGGAGTTTAGATTTAGTTTTAGTGTATACTCGGGCTTGGAGCCCCTGGAGTTTAAATTTTGTTTTAGTGTATACTCAGGGTTGGAACCCCCGGAGTTTTAGATTTAGTTTTAGTGTGTACTCGGGGTTGGAGCCCCTGGATTTTTAATTTAGTTTTAGTCTGTACTCGGGGGTGGAGCCCCTGGAGTTTAGATTTAGTTTCAGTGTGTACTCGGGGTTGGAGCCCCAGGAGTTTAGATTTAGTTTTAGTGTGTACTCGGGGTTGGAGCCCCTGGAGTTTAGATTTAGTTTTAGTGTGTACTCGGGGTTGGATCCCCCGGAGTTTAGATTCAGTTTTAGTGCGTACTCGGGGTTGGAGCCCCTGGAGTTTAGATTTAGTTTTAGTGTGTACTCGGGGTTGGAGCCCCCGGAGTTTAGATTTAGTTTTAGTGTATACTCGGGCTTGGAGACCATGGAGTTTAGATTTACTGTGTATTCGGGGATGCAACCCCTGGAGTTTAGATTTAGGTTTAGTGTGTACTAGGGTTTGGAGCACGTGGAGATAAGATTTAGTTTTAGTGTGTGCTCGGAGATGGAGCCCCTGGAGATTAGTTTTAGTTTTAGTGTATACCTGGTGTTGGAGCCCCTGAAGTTAGATTTAGTTTTAGTGTATACTCGGGCTTGGAGCCCCTGGAGTTTATATTTAGTTTTAGTGTGTTATCGGGGTTGGAGCCCCTGGAGTTTAAATTTAGTTTTAGTGTATACTCAGGGTTGGAACCCCCGGAGTTTTAGATTTAGTTTTAGTGTGTACTCGGGGTTGGAGCCCCTGGAGTTTAGATTTAGTTTTAGTGTATACTCGGGCTTGGAGCCCCTGGAGTTTAAATTTTGTTTTAGTGTATACTCAGGGTTGGAACCCCCGGAGTTTTAGATTTAGTTTTAGTGTGTACTCGGGGGTGGAGCCCCTGGATTTTTAATTTAGTTTTAGTCTGTACTCGGGGGTGGAGCCCCTGGAGTTTAGATTTAGTTTCAGTGTGTACCCGGGGTTCGAGACCATGGAGTTTAGATTTAGTTTAAGTGTGTACTCGGGGTTGGAGCCCCTGGAGTTTAGCTTTCATTTTAGTGTATACTCGGGGTTGGATCCCCTGGAGTTTAGATTCAGTTTTAGTGCGTACTCGGGGTTGGAGCCCCTGGAGTTTAGATTTAGTTTTAGTGTGTACTCGGGGTTGGAGCCCCCGGAGTTTAGGTTTAGTTTTAGTGTATACTCGGGCTTGGAGACCATGGAGTTTAGATTTACTGTGTATTCGGGGATGGAACCCCTGGAGTTTAGATTTAGGTTTAGTGTGTACTAGGGTTTGGAGCACGTGGAGATAAGATTTAGTTTTAGTGTGTGCTCGGAGATGGAGCCCCTGGAGATTAGTTTTAGTTTTAGTGTATACCTGGTGTTGGAGCCCCTGAAGTTAGATTTAGTTTTAGTGTATACTCGGGCTTGGAGCCCCTGGAGTTTATATTTAGTTTTAGTGTGTATTCGGGGTTGGAGCCCCTGGAGTTTAAATTTAGTTTTAGTGTATACACAGGGTTGGAAACCCTGGAGTTTTAGATTTAGTTTTAGTGTGTACTCGGGGTAGGAGCCGCTCGAGTTTAGAAGCAGTTTTAGTGTGTACTCGGTGGTTGGAGCCCTGGTGTTTAGATTTGGTTTTGGTGTGTACTCGGGGTTGGAGCCCCTGGATATTTAGTTTTTATTTTAGTGTGTGCTCGGGGTTGGAGCCCCTGGAGTTTAGATTTAGTTTTAGAGTATACTCGGGGTTGGAGCCCCTGGAGTTTAGATTTAGTTTTAATGTGTATGCGGCGTTGGAGCCCCTGGAGATTAGAATTGGTTTGAGTGTGTACTCGGGGTTGGAGCCCCTGGAGTTTAGATTTAGTTTTAGTGTGTACTCGGGGTTGGAGCCCCTGGAGTTTATATTAAATTTTAGTGTGTACTTGGGGTTGGAGCCCCTGGAGTTTAGATTTAGTTTTATTTTGCGCTCAGGGTTGGAGCCCCTGGAGTTTAGAATTAGTTTTAGTGTGTACTCGGGGTTGGAGCACCTGGAGTTTTGATTTAGTTATGGTGTGTACTCGGTCTTGAGGACCCTGGAGTTTAGATTTAATTTTGGTGTGTACTCGGCGTTGGAGCACCTGGAGTTTAGATTTAATTTTTGTGTGCACTCGTGGTTGGAGCCCCTGGAGTTTATATTTAGTTTTAGTTTGTACTCGGGGTTGGAGCCCCTGGAGTTTAGATTTAGTTTTAATGTATACCTGGTGTTGGAGCCCCTGAAGTTAGATTTAGTTTTAGTGTATACTCGGGCTTGGAGTGCCTGGAGTTTAAATTTTGTTTTAGTCTGTACTCGGGGGTGGAGCCCCTGGAGTTTAGATTTAGTTTTACAGTATACTCTGGTTTGGAGCCCCTGGAGTTTTAGATTTAGTTTTAGTGTATACTCGGGGGTGGAGCCCCTGGAGTTTAGATTTAGTTTTACAGTATACTCGGGTTTGGAGCCCCTGGAGTTTAGATTTAGTTTCAGTGTATACTCGGGCTTGGAGCCCCTGGAGTTTAGATTTAGTTTTAGTGTATACTCGTGGTTGGAGCCCCTGGAGTTTAGATTTAGTTTTAGTGTATACTCGGGGTTGGAGCCCCTGGAGTTTAGATTTAGTTTTAGTGTGAACTCGGGGTTGGAGCCCCTGGATTTTAGATTTTGTTTTAGTGTGTAATCAGGTTTGGAGCCCCTGGTGTTTAGATTTAGTTTTAGTGTGTGCTCGTGGTTGGAGCCCTTGTTTTTAGATTTAGTTTTAGTGTATACTCGCGGTTGAAGCCCCTGGAGTTTAGATTTAGTTTTAGTGTGTACTCGGGGTTGGAGCCCTAGAGTTTAGATTTACTTTTAGTGTGTATACTGGGTTGGAGCCCCTGGAGCTTGGATTTTGTTTTAGTGTGTACTCGGGGGTTGGAGCCCTGGTTTTTAGATTTAGTTTTAGTGCGTAATCGGGGTTGGAGCCCCTGTAGTTTAGATTTAGTTTTCGTGTGTAATCGGGGTTGGAGCCCCTGGAGTTTAGATTTAGTTTTAGTGTGTACTCGCGGTTGGAGCCCCTGGAGTTTAGATTTAGTTTTATTGTGTACTCGTGTTTGGAGCCCCAGGAGTTTAGATTTAGTTTTATTGTGTACTCGTGTTTGGAGCCCCTGGAGTTTAGATTTAGTTTTATTGTGTACTCGTGTTTGGAGCCCCTGGAGTTTAGATTTAGTTTTCGTGTGTACTCGGGGTTGGAGCCCGTGGAGTTTAGATTTAGTTTTAGTGTGTGCTCGGGGTTGGAGCCCCCGGAGTTTAGATTTAGTTTTAGTGTGTACTCGGGGTTGGAGCACCTGGAGTTTAGTTTTAGTTTTGGTGTGTACTCGGTTTTGAGGACCCTGGAGTTTAGATTTATTTTTGGTCTGTACTCGGCTTTGGAGCACCTGGCGTTTAGATTTAATTTTTGTGTGTACTCGTGGTTGGAGTCCCTGGAGTTTATAATTAGTTTTAGTGTGTACTCGGGGTTGGAGCCCCTGGAGTTTAGATTTAGTTTTAGTGTGTACTCGGGGTTCAAGCCCCTGGAGTTTAGATTTAGTTTTAGTGTATACCTGGTGTTGGAGCCCCTGAAGTTAGATTTATTTGTAGTGTATACTCGGGGTTGGAGCCCCTGGAGTTTAGATTTAGTTTTAGTGTACACCTGGTGTTGGAGCCCCTGAAGTTAGATTTAGTTTTAGTGTATACTCGGGCTTGGAGCCCCTGGAGTTTATATTTAGTTTTAGTGTGTACTCGGGGTTGGAGCCCCTGGAGTTTACATTTAGTTTTAGTGTATACTCAGGGTTGGAACCCCCGGAGTTTTAGATTTAGTTTTTGTGTGTACTCGGTGGTGGAGCCCCTGGAGTTTAGATTTAGTTTTAGTCTGTACTCGGGGGTGGAGCCCCTGGAGTTTAGATTTAGTTTCAGTGTGTACTCGGGGTTGGAGCCCCTGGAGTTTAGAATTAGTTTTAGTGTGTACTCGGGGTTGGAGCCCCTGGAGTTTCGATTTTGTATTCGTGTGTACTCGGGGTTGGAGCCCCCGGAGTTTATATTTAGTTGTAGTGTGTACTCGGGGTTGGAGCCCCTGGATGTTTAGGGTTTTTATTTTAGTGTGTACTCGGGGTTGGAGCCCCTGGATGTTTAGGGTTTTTATTTTAGTGTGTACTCGGCGTTGGAGCCCCTGGAGTTTAGAATTGGTTTGAGTGTGTACTCGGGATTGGAGCCCCTGGAGTTTAGATTTAGTTTTAGTGTATACTCGGGGTTGGAGCCCCTGGAGTTTAGATTTAGTTTTATTTTGCGCTCGGGGTTGGAGTCCCTGGAGTTTAGGTTTAGTTTTAGTGTCTACTCGGGGTTGGAGCCCCTGGAGTTTATATTTTGTTTTAGTGTATACTCGGGTTTGGAGCCCCTGGAGTTTAGATTTAGTTTTAGTGTGTACTCGGGGGTGGAGCCCCTGGAGTTCAGAATTAGTTTTAGTGTATACTCGGGGTTGGAGCCCGTGGAGTTTAGATTTAGTTTTAGTGTGTGCTCGGGGTTGGAGCCCCCGGAGTTTAGATTTAGTTTTAGTGTGTACTCGGGGTTGGAGCACCTGGAGTTTAGTTTTAGTTTTAGTGTGTAATCAGGTTTGGAGCCCCTGGTGTTTAGATTTAGTTTTAGTGTGTGCTCGTGGTTGGAGCCCTTGTTTTTAGATTTAGTTTTAGTGTATACTCGCGGTTGAAGCCCCTGGAGTTTAGATTTAGTTTTAGTGTGTACTCGGGGTTGGAGCCCTAGAGTTTAGATTTTCTTTTAGTGTGTATACTGGGTTGGAGCCCCTGGAGCTTGGATTTAGTTTTAGTGTGTACTCGGGGGTTGGAGCCCTGGTTTTTAGATTTAGTTTTAGTGTGTAATCGGGGTTGGAGCCCCTGTAGTTTAGATTTAGTTTTCGTGTGTAATCGGGGTTGGAGCCCCTGGAGTTTAGATTTAGTTTTAGTGTGTACTCGGGGTTGGAGCCCCTGGAGTTTAGATTTAGTTTTATTGTTTACTCGTGTTTGGAGCCCCAGGAGTTTAGATTTAGTTTTATTGTGTACTCGTGTTTGGAGCCCCTGGAGTTTAGATTTAGTTTTATTGTGTACTCGTGTTTGGAGCCCCTGGAGTTTAGATTTAGTTTTCGTGTGTACTCGGGGTTGGAGCCCGTGGAGTTTAGATTTAGTTTTAGTGTGTGCTCGGGGTTGGAGCCCCCGGAGTTTAGATTTAGTTTTAGTGTGTACTCGGGGTTGGAGCACCTGGAGTTTAGTTTTAGTTTTGGTGTGTACTCGGTTTTGAGGACCCTGGAGTTTAGATTTATTTTTGGTGTGTACTCGGCGTTGGAGCACCTGGAGTTTAGATTTAATTTTTGTGTGTACTCGTGGTTGGAGTCCCTGGAGTTTATAATTAGTTTTAGTGTGTTCTCGGGGTTGGAGCCCCTGGAGTTTAGATTTAGTTTTAGTGTGTACTCGGGGTTCAAGCCCCTGGAGTTTAGATTTAGTTTTAGTGTATACCTGGTGTTGGAGCCCCTGAAGTTAGATTTATTTGTAGTGTATACTCGGGGTTGGAGCCCCTGGAGTTTAGATTTAGTTTTAGTGTACACCTGGTGTTGGAGCCCCTGAAGTTAGATTTAGTTTTAGTGTATACTCGGGCTTGGAGCCCCTGGAGTTTATATTTAGTTTTAGTGTGTACTCGGGGTTGGAGCCCCTGGAGTTTACATTTAGTTTTAGTGTATACTCAGGGTTGGAACCCCCGGAGTTTTAGATTTAGTTTTTGTGTGTACTCGGTGGTGGAGCCCCTGGAGTTTAGATTTAGTTTTAGTCTGTACTCGGGGGTGGAGCCCCTGGAGTTTAGATTTAGTTTCAGTGTGTACTCGGGGTTGGAGCCCCTGGAGTTTAGAATTAGTTTTAGTGTGTACTCGGGGTTGGAGCCCCTGGAGTTTAGATTTGGTTTTGGTGTGTACTCGGGGTTGGAGCCCCTGGAGTTTCGATTTTGTATTCGTGTGTACTCGGGGTTGGAGCCCCCGGAGTTTATATTTAGTTGTAGTGTGTACTCGGGGTTGGAGCCCCTGGATGTTTAGGGTTTTTATTTTAGTGTGTACTCGGGGTTGGAGCCCCTGGATGTTTAGGGTTTTTATTTTAGTGTGTACTCGGCGTTGGAGCCCCTGGAGTTTAGAATTGGTTTGAGTGTGTACTCGGGATTGGAGCCCCTGGAGTTTAGATTTAGTTTTAGTGTATACTCGGGGTTGGAGCCCCTGGAGTTTAGATTTAGTTTTATTTTGCGCTCGGGGTTGGAGTCCCTGTAGTTTAGGTTTAGTTTTAGTGTCTACTCGGGGTTGGAGCCCCTGGAGTTTATATTTTGTTTTAGTGTATACTCGGGTTTGGAGCCCCTGGAGTTTAGATTTAGTTTTAGTGAGTACTCGGGGGTGGAGCCCCTGGAGTTCAGAATTAGTTTTAGTGTATACTCGGGGTTGGAGCCCGTGGAGTTTAGATTTAGTTTTAGTGTGTGCTCGGGGTTGGAGCCCCCGGAGTTTAGATTTAGTTTTAGTGTGCACTCGGGGTTGGAGCACCTGGAGTTTAGTTTTAGTTTTGGTGTGTACTCGGTTTTGAGGACCCTGGAGTTTCGATTTATTTTTGGTGTGTACTCGGCGTTGGAGCACCTGGAGTTTAGATTTAATTTTTGTGTGTACTCGTGGTTGGAGTCCCTGGAGTTTATATTTAGTTTTAGTGTGTACTCGGGGTTGGAGCCCCTGGAGTTTAGATTTAGTTTTAGTGTGTACTCGGGGTTCGAGCCCCTGGAGTTTAGATTTAGTTTTAGTGTATACCTGGTGTTGGAGCCCCTGAAGTTAGATTTATTTGTAGTGTATACTCGGGGTTGGAGCCCCTGGAGTTTAGATTTAGTTTTAGTGTACACCTGGTGTTGGAGCCCCTGAAGTTAGATTTAGTTTTAGTGTATACTCGGGCTTGGAGCCCCTGGAGTTTATATTTAGTTTTAGTGTATACTCGGGGGTGGAGCCCCTGGAGTTTAGATTTAGTTTTACAGTATACTCGGGTTTGGAGCCCTGGAGTTTAGATTTAGTTTCAGTGTATACTCGGGGTTGGAGCCGCTGGAGTTAAAATTTAGTTTTAGTGTATACTCTGGGTTGGAGCCCCTGGAGTTTAGATTTAGTTTTAGTGTGTACTCGGGGTTGGAGCCCCTGGATTTTAGATTTAGTTTTAGTGTGTAATCAGGTTTGGAGCCCCTGGTGTTTAGATTTAGTTTTAGTGTATACTCTGGGTTGATGCCCCTGGAGTTTAGATTTAGTTTAAGTGTGTGCTCGTGGTTGGAGCCCTTGTTTTTAGATTTAGTTTTAGTGTATACTCGCGGTTGAAGCCCCTGGAGTTTAGATTTAGTTTTAGTGCGTACTCGAGCTTGGAGCCCTAGAGTTTAGATTTACTTTTAGTGTGTATACTGGGTTGGAGCCCCTGGAGCTTGGATTTAGTTTTAGTGTGTACTCGGGGGTTTGAGCCCTGCTTTTTAGATTTAGTTTTAGTGTGTAATCGGGGTTGGAACTCCTGGAGTTTAGATTTAGTTTTAGTGTGTACTCGGTGTTGGAGCCCCTGGAGTTTAGATTTAGTTTTAGTGTGTACTCGGGGTAGGAGCCGCTCGAGTTTAGATTTAGTTTTCGTGTGTACTCGGTGTTGCAGCCCCCGGAGTTTATATTTAGTTGTAGTGTGTACTCGGGGTTGGAGCCCCTGGATGTTTAGTTTTTATTTTAGTGTGTACTTGGGGTTGGAGTCCCTGTATGTTTAGTTTTTGTTTTAGTGTGTACTCGGGGTTGGAGCCCCTGGATTTTAGATTTATTTTTAGAGTATACTCGGGGTTGGAGCCCCTGGATTTTAGATTTAGTTTTAGTGTGCAATCGCGGTTGGAGCCCCTGGAGTTTAGATTTAGTTTTAATGTGTATGCGGGGTCGGAGCCCCTGGAGTTTAGATTTTGTTTTAGTGTGTACTCGGGGTTGGAGCCTGTGTAGGTTCGACTTAGTTTTAGATTATACTCGGGGTTGGAGCCCCTGGAGTTTAGATTTAGTTTTAGTGTGTACTCGGGATTGGAACGCCCGGAGTTTTAGATTTAGTTTTAGTGTATACTCGGGGGTGGAGCCCCTGGAGTTTAGATTTAGTTTTACAGTATACTCGGGTTTGGAGCCCCTGGAGTTTAGATTTAGTTTTAGTGTATACTCGGGGATGGAGCCGCTGGAGTTATAATTTAGTTTTAGTGTATACTCAGGGTTGGAGCCCCTGGAGTTTAGCTTTTGTTTTAGTGTGTACTCGGGGTTGGAGCCCCTGGATTTTAGATTTAGTTTTAGTGTGTACTCGGGATTGATGCCCCTGGAGTTTAGATTTAGTTTAAGTGTGTGCTCGGGGTTGGAGCCCTTGTTTTTAGATTTAGTTTTAGTGTATACTCGCGGTTGAAGCCCCTGGAGTTTAGATTTAGTTTTAGTGTGTACTCGGGGTTGGAGCCCTAGAGTTTTGATTTACTTTTAGTGTGTATACGGGGTTGGAGCCCCGGGAGCTTGGCTTTAGTTTTAGTGTGTAATCGGGGTTGGAGCTCACGGAGTTTAGATGTAGTTTTAGTGTGTACTCGGTGTTGGAGCCCCTGGAGTTTAGATTTAGTTTTAGTGTGTACTCGGTGTAGGAGCCGCTCGAGTTTAGAAGCAGTTTTAGTGTGTACTCGGCGGTTGGAGCCCTGGAGTTTACATTTGGTTTTGGTGTGTACTTGGGGTTGGAGCCCCTGGAGTTTAGATTTAGTTTTCGTGTGTACTCGGGGTTGGAGCCCCTGGAGTTTTTATTTAGTTGTAGTGTATACTCGGGGTAGGCGATCCTGGAGTTTAGATTTAGTTTTAGTGCATACTCGGGGTTGGAGCCCCTGGAGTTTAGATTTAGTTTTAGAGTATACTCGGGGTTGGAGCCCCTGGAGTTTAGATTTAGTTTTAGTGTGTACTCGCGTTTCGAGCCCCTGGAGTTTAGATTTAGTTTTCGTGTGTACTCGGGGTTGGAGCCCCTGGAGTTTAGATTTAGTTTTAGTTTGCGCTTCGGGTTCGAACCCCTGGAGTTTAGATTTAGTTTTAGTTTGCGCTTCGGGTTCGAACCCCTGGAGTTTAGATTTAGTTTTAGTGCATACTCGGGGTTGGAGCCCCTGGAGTTTAGATTTAGTTTTAGTGTGTATACGGGGTTGGAGCCCCTGGAGTTTAGAATTGGTTTGAGTGTGTACTCGGGGTTGGAGCCCCTGTAGTTTAGATTTAGTTTTAGTGTGTATACGGGGTAGGAGCCCCTTGAGTTTAGAATTGGTTTGAGTGTGTACTCGGGGTTGGAGCCCCTGGAGTTTTGATTTAGTTTTAGTCTGTAGTCGGGGTTGGAGCCCCTCGAGTTTAGATTTAGTTTTAGTTGGTGCTCGGGGTTCGAGCTCCTGGAGTTTTGATTTAGTTTTAGTGTATACTCATGGTTGGAACGCCCGGAGTTTTAGATTTAGTTTTAGTGTGTACTCGGGGTTGGAGCACCTGCAGTTTAGATTTAGTTTTAATGTATACCTGGTGTTGGAGCCCCTGAAGTTAGATTTTGTTTTAGTGTATACTCGGGCTTGGAGCCCCTGGAGTTTAAATTTTGTTTTAGTGTATACTCGGGGGTGGAGCCCCTGGAGTTTAGATTTAGTTTTACAGTATACTCGGGTTTGTAGCCCCTGGAGTTTTAGATTTAGTTTTAGTGTATACTCGGGGGTGGAGCCCCAGGAGTTTAGATTTAGTTTTATTTTGCGCTCGGGGTTCGAGCCCCTGGAGTTTAGATTTAGTTTTACTGTCTACTCGGGGTTGGAGCCTCTGTAGGTTAGACTTAGTTTTAGATTATACTCGGGGTTGGAGCCCCTGGAGTTTAGATTTAGTTTTCATGTGTACTCGGGGTTGGAGCCCCTGGAGTTTAGATTTAGTTTTCGTGTGTACTCGGGGTTGGAGCCCCTGGAGTTTAGATTTAGTTTTCGTGTATACTCAGGGGTTGGAGCACCTGGAGTTTAGATTTAGTTTTAGTGTGTTCTCGGGGTTGGAGCACCTGGAGTTTAGATTTAGTTTTAGTGTATACCTGGTGTTGGAGCCCCTGAAGTTAGAATTAGTTTTAGTGTATACTCGGGCTTGGATCCCCTGGAGTTTAAGTTTAGTTTTAGTGTATACTCAGGGTTGGAACCCCCGTAATTTTAGATTTAGTTTTAGTGTGTACTCGGGGGTGGAGCCCCTGGAGTTTAGATTTACTTTCAGTGTGTACTCGGGGTTGGAGACCCTGGAGTTTAGAATTAGTTTTAGTGTATACTCGGGGTTGGAGCCCCTGGAGTTTAGATTTAGTTTTAGTGTGTACTCGGGGTTGGATCCCCCGGAGTTTAGATTTAGTTTAGTGTATACTCGGGTTTGGAGCCCCGGGAGTTTAGATTTAGTTTTAGAGTATACTCGGGTTTGGAGCCCCTGGAGTTTAGATTTAGTTTTAGTGTATACTCGGGTTTGGAGGCGCTGGAGTTATAATTTAGTTTTAGTGTATACTCAGGGTTGGACCCCCTGGAGTTTTGATTTAGTTTTAGTGTGTACTCGGGGTTGGACTCCCTGGAGTTTAGATTTAGTTTTAGTCTGTACTCCGGGTTGGAGCCCCTGGAGCTTAGATTTGGTTTTAGTGTGTACTCGGGGTTGGATCCCCTGGAGTTTAGATTTAGTTTTAGTGTATACTCGGGGTTGGAGACCATGGAGTTTAGATTTAGTGTGTATTCGGGGATAGGGCCCCTGGAGTTTAGATTTAGTTTTAGTGTGTACTCGGGGTTGGAGCACCTGGAGTTTAGATTTAGTTATGGTGTGTACTCGGCGTTGGAGCACCTGGAGTTTAGATTTAATTTTTGTGTGTACTCGGCGTTGGAGCACCTGGAGTTTAGATTTAATTTTTGTGTGTACTTGTGGTTGGAGCCCCTGGTGTTTATATTTAGTTTTAGTGTGTACTCGGGGTTGGAGCCCCTGGAGTTTAGATTTAGTTTTAGTGTGTACTCGAGGTTGGAGCCCCTGGAGTTTAGATTTAGTTTTAGTGTGTACTCGGGGTTGGAGCCCCTGGAGTTTATATTTAGTTTTAGTGTGTACTCGGGGTTCGAGTCCCTGGAGTTTAGATTTAATTGTAGCGTATACTCGGGGTTGGAGCCCCTGGAGTTTAGATTTAGTTTTAATGTATACCTGGTGTTGGAGCCCCTGAAGTTAGATTTAGTTTTAGTGTATACTCGGGCTTGGAGCCCCTGGAGTTTAAATTATGTTTTAGTGTATACTCGGGGGTGGAGCCCCTGGAGTTTAGATTTAGTTTTACAGTATACTCGGGTTTGGAGCCCCTGGAGTTTAGATTTAGTTTTAGTGTGTACTCGGGGTTGGAGCCCCTGGAGTTTAGCTTTTGTTTTAGTGTGTACTCGGGGTTGGAGCCCCTGGATTTTAGATTTAGTTTTAGTGTGTACTCGGGATTGATGCCCCTGGAGTTTAGATTTAGTTTAAGTGTGTGCTCGGGGTTGGAGCCCTTGTTTTTAGATTTAGTTTTAGTGTATACTCGCGGTTGAAGCCCCTGGAGTTTAGATTTAGTTTTAGTGTGTACTCGGGGTTGGAGCCCTAGAGTTTTGATTTACTTTTAGTGTGTATACGGGGTTGGAGCCCCGGGAGCTTGGCTTTAGTTTTAGTGTGTAATCGGGGTTGGAGCTCACGGAGTTTAGATGTAGTTTTAGTGTGTACTCGGTGTTGGAGCCCCTGGAGTTTAGATTTAGTTTTAGTGTGTACTCGGTGTAGGAGCCGCTCGAGTTTAGAAGCAGTTTTAGTGTGTACTCGGCGGTTGGAGCCCTGGAGTTTACATTTGGTTTTGGTGTGTACTCGGGGTTGGAGCCCCTGGAGTTTAGATTTAGTTTTCGTGTGTACTCGGGGTTGGAGCCCCTGGAGTTTTTATTTAGTTGTAGTGTATACTCGGGGTAGGCGATCCTGGAGTTTAGATTTAGTTTTAGTGCATACTCGGGGTTGGAGCCCCTGGAGTTTAGATTTAGTTTTAGAGTATACTCGGGGTTGGAGCCCCTGGAGTTTAGATTTAGTTTTAGTGTGTACTCGCGTTTCGAGCCCCTGGAGTTTAGATTTAGTTTTCGTGTGTACTCGGGGTTGGAGCCCCTGGAGTTTAGATTTAGTTTTAGTTTGCGCTTCGGGTTCGAACCCCTGGAGTTTAGATTTAGTTTTAGTGCATACTCGGGGTTGGAGCCCCTGGAGTTTAGATTTAGTTTTAGAGTATACTCGGGGTTGGAGCCCCTGGAGTTTAGATTTAGTTTTAGTGTGTACTCGCGTTTCGTGCCCCTGTAGTTTAGATTTAGTTTTAGTGTGTACTCAGGGTTGGAGCCTCTGGAGTTTAGATTTAGTTTTAGTGTGTACTCGGGGTTGGAGCCCCTGGAGTTTAGATTTAGTTTTAGTGTATACTCGGGTTTGGAGCCCCTGGAGTTTAGATTTAGTTTTAGTGTGTACTCGGTTTGGAGCCCCTGGAGTTTAGATGTAGTTTTAGTGTGTTCTCGGTGTTGGTGCCCTTGGAGTTTAGATGTAGTTTTTGTGTGTTCTCGGGGTTGGAGCCCCTGGAGTTTAGATTTAGTTTTAGTGTATACTCGGGGTTGGAGACCATGGAGTTTAGATTTAGTTTTAGTGTATACTCGGGGGTGGAGCCCCTGGAGTTTAGATTTAGGTTTAGTGTGTACTCGTGGTTGGAGCACCTGGAGTTTAGATTTAGTTTTGGTGTGTACCCGGTCTTGGGGACCATGAAGTTTAGATTTAGTTTTGGTGTGTACTCGGGGTTGGAGCACCAGGAGTTTAGATTTAGTTTTGGTGTGTACCCGGTCTTGGGGACCATGAAGTTTAGATTTAGTTTTGGTGTGTACTCGGCGTTGGAGCACCAGGAGTTTAGATTTAATTTTTGTGTCTACACGTGGTTGGAGCCCCTGTAGTTTCGATTTAGTTTTAGTTTGTACTCGGGGTTGAAGCCCCTGGAGTTTAGATTTAGTTTTATTGTGTACTCGGGGTTGGAGCCCCTGGAGTTTAGATGAAGTTTTAGTGAATACCTGGGGTTGGAGCCCCTGGAGTTTAGATTTAGTTTTAGTATACACTCAGGGTTGGAACCCCCGGAGTTTTAGATTTAGTTTTAGTTTATACTCGGGGTTGGAGCCCCTGGATTTTAGATTTAGTTTCAGTGTGTACTCGGGGTTGGAGCCCCTGGAGTTTAAATTTAGTTTTAGTATACACTCAGGGTTGGAACCCCCGGAGTTTTAGATTTAGTTTTAGTGTATACTTGGGGTTGGAGCCCCTGGATTTTAGATTTAGTTTCAGTGTGTACTCGGGGTTGGAGCCCCTGGAGTTTAGATTTAGTTTTAGTGTGTACTCGGGTTTGGAGCCCCTGGATATTAGATTTAGTTATAGTGTATACTCGGGGTTGGAGCCCCTGGAGTTTAGATTTAGTTTTAGTGTGCACTCGGGGTTGGAGCCCCTGGATTTTAGATTTAGTTTTAGTGTGTATACGGGGTTGGAGCCCCTGGAGTTTAGAATTGGTTTGAGTGTGTACTCGGGTTTCGAGCCCCTGGAGTTTAGATTTAGTTTTAGTGTGTACTCGGGGTTGGAGCCCCTGGAGTTTAGATTTAGTTTTAGTGTATACTCGGGGTTGGAGCCCCTGGAGTATAGATTTAGTTTTAGTGTATACTCGGGGTTGGAGCCCCTGGAGTTTAGGTTCAGTTTTAGTGTGTACTCGGGGTTGGAGCCCCTGGAGGTGAGACTTAGTTTTCGAGTATACTCGGGGTTGGAGCCCCTCGAGTTCAAATTTAGTTTTTGCCTGTACTCGGGGTTGGAGCCCCTGGAGCTTTGATTTAGTTTTAGTGTGTATCGGGGTTGGAGCCCCTGTAGTTTAGATTTATTTTTCGTGTGTACTCGGGGTTGGAGCCCCTGGAGTTTAGATATAGTTTTATTGTGTACTCTGGGTTGGAGCCCCTGGAGTTTAGATTTAGTTTTAGTGTGTACTCGGGGTTGGAGCCCCTGGATTTTAGATATAGTTTTATTGTGTACTCTGGGTTTGAGCCCCTGGAGTTTAGATTTAGTTTTAGTGTGTACTCGCGGTTGTAGCCGCTGGAATTTAGATTTAGTTTTAGTGTATCCTCGGGGTTGGAGACCCTGGAGTTTAGATTTAGATTTGGTGTATACATGTGGTTACAGCTCCTGGAATTTAGTTTTAGTTTTGGTGTATACATGGGGTTGGAGCCCCTTGGAGTTTAGTTTTAGTTTTGGTGTATACACAGGGTTGGAGCCCTGGAGTTTAGTTTTAGTGTGTACTCGGGGTTGGAGCCCTGAAGATTAGATTTATTTTTTGCGTGTATTCGGGGTTGGAGCCCCTGGAGTTTAGATTAAGTTTTATTGTATACCCGGGTTTGGAGCCCCTGGGGTTTAGATTTAGTTTTAGTGTGTACTCGGGGTTGGAGCACCTGGAGTTTAGATTTAGGTTTGGTGTATTCTCGGGGTTGGACCCCCTGGACGTAAGATTTAGTTATAGTGTATACTCGGGGTTGGAGCCCTGCAGTTTAGATTTAGTTTTAGTGTGTACTCGGTGTTGGAGCCCCTGGAGTTTAGATTTAGTTGAAGTGTGTACTCGGGGTTGGCGCCCCTGGAGTTTAGATTTAGTTTTAGTGCATACTCGGGGTTGGAGCCCCTGGAGTTTAGATTTAGTTTTAGAGTATACTCGGGGTTGGAGCCCCTGGAGTTTAGATTTAGTTTTAGTGCATACTCGGGGTTGGAGCCCCTGGAGTTTAGATTTAGTTTTAGAGTATACTCGGGGTTGGAGCCCCTGGAGTTTAGATTTAGTTTTAGTGTGTACTCGCGTTTCGTGCCCCTGTAGTTTAGATTTAGTTTTAGTGTGTACTCAGGGTTGGAGCCTCTGGAGTTTAGATTTAGTTTTAGTGTGTACTCGGGTTTGGAGCCCCTGGAGTTTAGATTTAGTTTTAGTGTGTACTCGGTTTGGAGCCCCTGGAGTTTAGATGTAGTTTTAGTGTGTTCTCGGGGTTGGTGCCCTTGGAGTTTAGATGTAGTTTTAGTGTGTTCTCGGGGTTGGAGCCCCTGGAGTTTAGATTTAGTTTTAGTGTATACTCGGGGTTGGAGACCATGGAGTTTAGATTTAGTTTTAGTGTATACTCGGGGGTGGAGCCCCTGGAGTTTAGATTTAGGTTTAGTGTGTACTCGTGGTTGGAGCACCTGGAGTTTAGATTTAGTTTTGGTGTGTACCCGGTCTTGGGGACCATGAAGTTTAGATTTAGTTTTGGTGTGTACTCGGGGTTGGAGCACCAGGAGTTTAGATTTAGTTTTGGTGTGTACCCGGTCTTGGGGACCATGAAGTTTAGATTTAGTTTTGGTGTGTACTCGGCGTTGGAGCACCATGAGTTTAGATTTAATTTTTGTGTCTACACGTGGTTGGAGCCCCTGTAGTTTCGATTTAGTTTTAGTGTGTACTCGGGGTTGAAGCCCCTGGAGTTTAGATTTAGTTTTATTGTGTACTCGGGGTTGGAGCCCCTGGAGTTTAGATTAAGTTTTAGTGAATACCTGGGGTTGGAGCCCCTGGAGTTTAAATTTAGTTTTAGTATACACTCAGGGTTGGAACCCCCGGAGTTTTAGATTTAGTTTTAGTGTATACTCGGGGTTGGAGCCCCTGGATTTTAGATTTAGTTTCAGTGTGTACTCGGGGTTGGAGCCCCTGGAGTTTAGATTTAGTTTTAGTGTGTACTCGGGTTTGGAGCCCCTGGATATTAGATTTAGTTATAGTGTATACTCGGGGTTGGAGCCCCTGGAGTTTAGAGTTAGTTTTAGTGTGCACTCGGGGTTGGAGCCCCTGGATTTTAGATTTAGTTTTAGTGTGTATACGGGGTTGGAGCCCCTGGAGTTTAGAATTGGTTTGAGTGTGTACTCGGGTTTCGAGCCCCTGGCGTTTAGATTTAGTTTTAGTGTGTACTCGGGGTTGGAGCCCCTGGAGTTTAGATTTAGTTTTAGTGTATACTCGGGGTTGGAGCCCCTGGAGTATAGATTTAGTTTTAGTGTATACTCGGGGTTGGAGCCCCTGGAGTTTAGGTTTAGTTTTAGTGTGTACTCGGGGTTGGAGCCCCTGGAGGTGAGACTTAGTTTTCGAGTATACTCGGGGTTGGAGCCCCTCGAGTTCAAATTTAGTTTTTGCCTGTACTCGGGGTTGGAGCCCCTGGAGCTTTGATTTAGTTTTAGTGTGTATCGGGGTTGGAGCCCTGTAGTTTAGATTTATTTTTCGTGTGTACTCGGGGTTGGAGCCCCTGGAGTTTAGATATAGTTTTATTGTGTACTCTGGGTTGGAGCCCCTGGAGTTTAGATTTAGTTTTAGTGTGTACTCGGGGTTGGAGCCCCTGGATTTTAGATATAGTTTTATTGTGTACTCTGGGTTGGAGCCCCTGGAGTTTAGATTTAGTTTTAGTGTGTACTCGCGGTTGTAGCCCCTGGAATTTAGATTTAGTTTTAGTGTATCCTCGGGGTTGGAGACCCTGGAGTTTAGATTTAGATTTGGTGTATACATGTGGTTACAGCTCCTGGAATTTAGTTTTAGTTTTGGTGTATACATGGGGTTGGAGCCCCTTGGAGTTTAGTTTTAGTTTTGGTGTATACACGGGGTTGGAGCCCTGGAGTTTAGTTTTAGTGTGTACTCGGGGTTGGAGCCCTGAAGATTAGATTTATTTTTTGCGTGTATTCGGGGTTGGAACCCCTGGAGTTTAGATTAAGTTTTATTGTATACCCGGGTTTGGAGCCCCTGGAGTTTAGATTTAGTTTTAGTGTGTACTCGGGGTTGGAGCACCTGGAGTTTAGATTTAGGTTTGGTGTATTCTCGGGGTTGGACCCCCTGGACGTAAGATTTAGTTATAGTGTATACTCGGGGTTGGAGCCCTGCAGTTTAGATTTAGTTTTAGTGTGTACTCGGTGTTGGAGCCCCTGGAGTTTAGATTTAGTTGAAGTGTGTACTCGGGGTTGGCGCCCCTGGAGTTTAGATTTAGTTGAAGTGTGTACTCGGGGTTGGAGCCCTGGAGTTCAGATTTAGTTTTAGTATATACTCGGGCTTGGAGCCCTGGAGTTTAGATTTAGTTTTAGTGTATACTCGGGCTTGGAGCCCTGGAGTTTAGATTTAGTTTTAGTGTATACTCGGGGTTCGAGCCCTGGAGTTTAGATTTAGTTTTAGTCTGTGTGCTCGGCGTTGGGGACCCTGGAGTTTAGATTTAGTTTTAGTCTGTGTACTCGGGTTTGGAGCCCCTGGTGTTTAGATTTTGTTTTAGTGTGTACTCTGGGTTTCAGCCCTGGAGTTTAGATTTAGTTTTAGTGTGTGCTCGGGGTTGGAACCCCTGGATTTTAGTTTTAGTTTTGGTGTATACTCGGGGTTGGAGCCCCTGGAGTTTAGATTTAGTTTTAGTGTCTACTCGGGGTTGGAGCCCCTGGAGTTTAGATTTAGTTTTAGTGTATACTCGGGGTTGGAGCCCCTGGAGTTTAGATTTAGTTTTAGTGTATACTCGGGGTTGGAGCCCCCGGAGTTTTGTTTTAGTGTATACACGGGGTTGGAGCCCCTGGAGTTTAGATTTAGTTTTAGTGTATACACGGGGTTGGAGCCCCTGGAGTTGTTACTGAGTGTGTGGGACTGTGTTTGCAGCTCGGGGTCCGCGACCACTTGAGCGTGTGAGTGGACTGATTGGTGAAAGTACCTTAGTGGTAAATTGGGGGTCGAGGACCTGCTAAGGACTGGCCTTTTGTTTTTTTTTAAACTTATTAGATAGAAAATGGGTCAGATGGCCTCAAAGAAACCCCAGGTTCCCTCTTCAAGGGAACCCCAAATGCTTATATGTATGTCCGTTATCGACCTGAAAGTGTCCAATATGTTTCTGAATGGATTAAGTGGACCCAAGGTAAGGGAGAGAGCTTCCCACCAGATGGAACCTTTAATCGGGATAGAATTGAGCGCTTAGCATATGTTTTAAAGGAAGTAGAGAAGTTGGGTAAGAAGAAAGTGGGTTGGCCTGCGTATGTCCAATGGAAGGACGAAACCCAGAGACTGGCTGATGAGTCGAGGAAAAGGAGTCAGGAATTTGAGAAAAAGTGAAAGCAAATTGATCAGAAAGAGAAATCCAGGATCCTGGTTGTGCAGTGAACCGCGCAGCCCCCAGCGCCCCTGTCGTCCGATGATGAGCTCAGCGAACAGGACTGGCCTGTCTACCGGTCCCCTCCTCCTTATGATGATCCTGAACAAGTTCCACCCCCGGCTGTGGCTACCCCTCTGGCTCCACTGCCACACGGGGCGCGCCAGAACCTGATAGTACTACCGGTGTACAAACCCCATCCCGCTCCCAACGGAGACGGAACTCGGACCCTTCACCCTCTGGCGCCGCAACGCAGATACCAATGGGGGCACACCATAGAACCACAGAACCATAGAACACTACAGCACAGAAAACAGGCCATTCGGCCCTTCTAGTCTGTGCCGAAATATTATTCTGCTAGTCCCATTGACCTGTACCTCATCCATAACCCTCCAGACCTCTCCCATCCATGTATCTATCTAATTTATTCTTAAAATACCCTAACCCTGCGGGAGGTCAGATGCAAATTTACCGTCCATGGACACCTGAGTTACGAGCAATTGTCGCATCCACCCCCGACCCTAAAGAGGGGGTTGAGAAGTTTATACAGAAACTTGAGATTCTCCGTAAATGCCATCACCCTAATTGTAATGATATAGATATGGTTCTTGATACTTGTTTGGGTACTCAGCGCTGGCGAACAATTCGGGAAAATTGTGAGTGGCTGCCTTCTGGCCCTGACCCTCTTACTGCGAATCAGGAGACACAACTTTAGCAGCGCATTTGTGCGGCCGTGCGGAAGGCTTTACCTGATGTAGTTGATTGGCACAAAATCCACAGTACAGTGCAAAAACCCGACGAGGATGTTTGTGATTATGCTGAACGATTCCGTAATATCTTTTAAAAATGTTCTGGTGTTAATCCTCAGGATTCTGTTCCGGCTCTTGTAAAAGCTCTTCTACAGGGATTGCAGCCTGATCTTAAGAAAGCCTTTACCCTTACTTGCATTGGGTGGGAAGGTAAGGACAATCTTCAAGAAATTATGAGCACCCTCCAACATTGTGAGCGCCAACTGAAAGGAATAATGGCCCCAATGTTAGACGGTCCAGCAGCACCAGTAGCAGCGCCTCCAGTGACGACGCCTCCGCCCACCGCCCACCGCCGCCTGCAGCTCCACTCGCGGCGCCCACTCTGGTACTGGCCCCTGTATTTTACCCTGCCCCTCAATTGGCTTCTCAGCCGCCCAACTTTTATAATTACCAACCCCAATCTGTTATGTGGCCTCGGAATATGTGGCAGCCTAATTGGCACCAGAGTGCCCAGGGGAATCGACGGCCAGGGAGAGGGAGAGGCCGCCAGGTGGGACCAAAAGGGGGCGGCCGCTTGACTTGTTCTAACTGTGGCCAGGAGGGTCATTGGGCCCGTACCTGCCCTCGGCCACCTGCAGTTCCACCGCAGGCGGCACCTCAGCAGGCGCCGGCCCCAGACCCTCAACCGATCCCTTACTCTGCCCCTCAACCGATCCCTTACTCTGCCCCTCAACCGATCCCTTACTCTGCCCCTCAACCGATCCCTTACTCTGCCCCTCAACCGATCCCCTACTCTGCCCCTCAACCGATCCCTTACTCTGCCCCTCAACCGATCCCCTACTCTGCCCCTCAACCGATCCCTTACTCTGCCCCTCAACCGATCCCCTACTCTGCCCCTCAACCGATCCCTTACTCTGCCCCTCAACCGATCCCCTACTCGGTAGCTAACCCATTTGGGGGTTTAACCCAAGAGGGTTGCCACACCCTTTTACCTCTCATTACCAGCGAGGAACCCACTATCCCTTTGTCTATTAATGGCCGTCTCTTGAATTTTCTCATTGATATTGTAGCGATTTATTCTACCCTTCGGCCTGTCGAGGCTCCTGATGTCACCCCCTCTACGGATTCCATTTCCGTCATTGGGGTCTCGGGACAACCGCTTTCACTGCCAATTTCCGAAGAAGTGCCCTTTGACCTGAACGTAAGGAAAGGATCCCATCGATTCCTCCTCAGGGCCGACGTCCTGGTCAATCTTTTGGGTCGTGATCCCCTTTGCAAACTCGGATGCACTTTAGACTGTTCTAACAATTCTATCACTCTTCAAGTTCCCGAGTCTACTTATTCCACAGTCATCGGCCTTCTACAGGAAGAAACTTCTCGTCATCCCCACGTTTGGTGCTGCAATTTCAGACATTGCGATTTATCTGACAAACTCAAGACTGTGCTACTCCGGCTTCTGACTGACCACCATGTTCCCACCGCGACAGCCATCTACCCACCCCTACAACACTGGCTTTGGGATCTTCACTGCACGGCGCACTACTCTGCCTGCACGGATCACCAGTATGCCCGTGAGGTAACAGGCCATCTGGGTGAGAAAGAGCTATGTTCTTTCTATATCTTCCCTTTGCGTCGGACCTGAAGGAGTTGCTGGCTCCGTGTCCCTATCTCCAGCTGCCCAACCGCTTTTTCATGCCCAGGATGTTGCGCCTCATGTTACCCTCTGTGTCTCCGTTGGATATCAGGCCAGGGACCTTGATCCTATGGTGTACCGCCTTCAGTGCACAGATCCCCAATCATCTGTGGAATTGATGGACGGTTCCCTGAATATCTATGATCAGGCCATTCAATTTTTTCCCTCTATACCCCTTGAGTATCCTGCCTATTTTCAGCACCGTGCTCTAGGTAGTGTAATCATTGATTCCCTCGATGCCTTGATAACTATCCCCGATACCTTGTGGGCAAAGGGTCCTAATGATGTTGGTCAGGTATTATCAGCAGAACCTTTTCGAGTGCGTTTGGATCCATCTAAACCCCTCCCTCGGAAAACTCAATACCCTCTTAATCCTGAGGCGATGGAAGGCACAAAGCCTGTCCTTCCAGAACTTTTAAACTCCGGTGTTGTTGTTCCCACTGCTAGCCCCTGCAACACTCCTAAACTCCCTGTGCGGAAGCCAGGCAAGAATACCTGGCGGTTTGTCCAGGACTTGTGGGCAGTAAACGCTTGTAAGATTCCGGCCTATCCAGTATTGGCCAACCCGGCTACCATACTTACTTGTGTTCCCCCTAACTCCACTTATTATACTGTTGTTGACCTCTGTGGAGCCTTTTTCTCCATACCCATACACCCTGACTCTCAATTTCTCTTCGTCTGCACCTTTTATGGTACTCAGTATACATGGACTCGGTTGCCCCAGGGGTATACGGAGAGCCCGAACATTTTCTCCTGCGCCCTTCAGGCTGATCTCGCCGATGTCTCCTTCCCCGGGGGTTCCACTCTCCTCCAGTGTGTCGATGACTTGCTTCTCTGCTCTCCGTCTGAGCAGACTTATCTCGACGACTCCCTCACTCTTTTGAAAGCCTTAGCCTGTAAGGGCCATAAGGCCTCTCGTGAAAAGTTAGTTTTGCTGATCCCATGTTGAGTATTTGGGCCATGTTCTTGACGGCCCCGCTCGACTCCTATCCAAACGTCTTGTCGACAGCATAATCTCCTTTCCCCTTCCCTGTACTAAAAAGGATCTGACTCATTTTCTCGGCATGACAGAGTATTATAGGCAGTGGATCCCTAATTATGCGGAACTCACTAGGCCCCTGCAGGATCTCGCCCTCCCTTCAGCCCCTGAGAACCTCGCTTGGGAATTGGACTTTCGCGGCCCTCAAGACAACTTTTATTTCTGCCCCCGCCCTGGGCCTTCCAGATTATACTAAACCTTTTCGCCTTTATGTTCACGAGCGTTGCAGCTTTTCACAGGGGGTGCTTACCCAGTCCCATGGGGATGCCCAGCGACCGGTTGCTTATTACAGTACTCACTTAGATCCTGTTGCGCATGGTTATCCCTCCTATATTCGATCCGTTGCGGCAGTCTACCTTGTTGGAGTCGCCGCCCAGTCCCTTACCCTTGGTTACCCTGTTGTTCTGCATGTTCCCCATGCAGTCGCAGCTCCCCTTAACCGTTCGGCTACCCAACACCTTACTGCAGTCCGTGTCACCCGCTACAAAACAGCCCTTTTAGGGGATCCCTCGTTAACTATTGTCCGATGCACCACCCTCAACCTCGCTACCCTGTTACCCACGGAGGAAGACAGCGAGTCTCATGATTGCGCCACTGTTGTCCAGCACTCCACTCTACTTCGCCCAGATCTACAGGATCATCCTCTGTTAAATCCCGACCTCATTCTTTTTGTCGACGGATTCTCGACTCGATCACCAAGCGGTGATTTACTTACCGGCTATGCTATTTGTGACTCTTACTCTGTTATTGAAGCATCAGGTCTCCCACCGTCCTGCTCTGCCCAGGCCACTGAACTATTTGCCCTTATACGAGCTTGCATATTTACTGCCAAACAATCGGCCAATATCTATACTGGCTCTCAATATGCTTTCGGCGACTTTGGACAGCTTTGGAAACTCCGGGGGTTTCTCACGTCAGCAGGAACCCCCGTCCGCCATGGGCAGCTCATCGCTAATCTTTTAACGGCTGTCCAGCTCCCCTCCTCCCTTGCTGTTATTAAATGCTCTGCCCATACACAGGGCAATGATTTTGTTTCTCACGGTAATGATAGGGCTGACCGTGCCGCCCGTGCGACCATGACCGGTCTCACTGGGTCTGTGGTTCCCCTTTGTTATCAGGCTGCAACCCCTTCTCCTATAGCTAGTCTAACCGATCTTGTTCACTTGCAGTCACAGGCATCTACCCGTGAATGACACAGCTGGGCTCAAACATCATGCACACACAACGCTCTGACGGCCTTTGGATTTCTTCTCATATCCGTGCAGTTGCCCCTGCTTCACTCCTGCCCTGGATTGCCCGTATGTTACATTCATTTACCCATGCGGGCAAAGGGGGAATGAACAGGATGGCACAACAGATGTGGTTTGCGCCTGGGTTTTTCGCTATGGCAGCTAAAATAGCTTCACAATGTCTGCTTTGTCAACGACATAACCCAGGCAAGACGCCCACAGTGACTGCTGGTACGGGACCCCAGCCAGGGGGCCCGTTTGTACACCTACAAATGGACTTTATACAAATGCCAAAATGTATGGGATATAATTATGTTTTAGTTATAGTATGTTTGTTCTCGCGATGGGTGGAGGCATATCCCACCCGACGGAATGATGCTATTATTGTTGCGTGAATACATACCCAGATTTGGGATACCAGAGATTTTATCAAGTGATAATGGACCTCTATCGCTAAAGTGGTAAAGGAACTGTTGAAGGCCTTACAATGCAACCATCACCCTTCCTGCCCATACCACCCCCAGTCTACTGGGGCGCTGGATAGACTAAACGGTGTTCTGAAAAATAAACCAGCTAAATTATGTGAAGAAACTGGTTTGAAATGGCCTGAGGCTCTACCCCTGGTGCTCATGACTATGCGCTCTCACCCTAACCGTACCACCTCCCTCTCTCCTTATGAAGTTGTAATGGGGCATCCTATGCGCCTCCCAGTGGCACCACCTTTGTCTGCTAGGGAAATGGACATCTACGCTATGGATGAGGGAATGATTACCTACTGTATAGCACTTACTAATTCTCTCAAAAGCTTGCATATACAGGTAGTAGAAGCTCAGAAAAAGCCCACCATTGAAGACTGTCATCAATACCAGCCCGGGGATCTGGTCCTGGTAAAGACCTTCAGGAGAAAGAACTGTTTGGAACCGCGATGGGAGGGGCCTTTCCAAGTCCTGCTCACCATCCATACGGTCGTGAAGGTTGAAGGACGACCCTTGTGGATCCACGCCTCACACGTCAACTGGACGCTGACCTCGGACGGAGGTGCTTGTGCAGGAACTTTAATTGAGCTGTCAGAATGCTGACTCTGATTTGGATCCTGTCCTGCGTGGTCCTTGCGGGGGCATGGAATACCAATTCTGCGGTTCAACGAATGCAGGCCGTAGCCTCGCAAGTTAATCCGACTAAATGTTGGATTTGTACTAATTTTCCTGTTAACCCCTCCTCCTCCAAGATGCATTTTCTGGCTCTCCCCTCAGATTCCGCACGGTCCTTAGGTAATACAGGGGCCCTCATCCATCGAGTGCCCATTTGGAGGCGGGAACCTACCTTTGTGGTTGTTAAGGGGCTAGCCTGGCTATGCGTCAGAAGAAATTATACCAAGGGTAGTATTCGGGTGGGCGAGCTGCCATTGGGGTCCTGTGCCTACCTTGCTGATTATAATTACTGGGAGGGCCGATTCCGGTTCCACAGTCAGTCAGGCCCTATGACTACCTTTTGGGAGTGCAAGGCCAATGAGGTGGAGTGTCTTTCGCAGGCCCCGAGATCTGAGGATAGGCTCATATACTTTAATGGGGGTGGGTGTAATTGCCAACGATCATACAATCTCACCTTAAACAATTCCACCTCTACCTCGACTTCTACTGGCTACTACACTGAAGAATTTGGGCCTTGCAACTACAAAATTCTGTCTGGTTGCCCCGACTTGTTGGCCCTGCGGGCACTGCAGCTCAGTCAGACCTGCCGCGTCCGCTGGTATGACCAGACGAATTCCTCTTTTGTCTGGGACCGGCTTAGCTTTTGCCAAAATTTCACCTATTGGTACCCTACCCTTGTTCGCAATGGCTCATTCTGGCTTTGTGGAAACAGGGCGTACAAAACCCTCCCTGTCGATTGGGCGGGCACCTGCACCATTGGCTATATTGTCCCTGAGGCCTTCGGAGTCAGGAGCCTTACCATTCACTCTCTCCACAACCATCTAGGGCCTGTGAAGCGTCATAAACGATCAACCTGGAACCCGCTTGTCACCCGCAACACCGGATTCCACAAATTTGTACAGGCCCTCATCCCAGGTCTAGGGGTCTCAGAGCTGGAAAAGGCCATTATTAATATTTCCGCTACAATGGAACTTATTGAGAATAAGACTGTTGACGCCATTCAGAGTCTGCAGTTGGAAGCTAAGTCCCTTTCCAAAGTTGTCCTCCAGAACCGTATGACCCTGGATTTCCTGCTAGGACAAAAGGGCGGAAGTGCGGTGGCCTAGGCAAGAATAAGGACCCCATTTAGTGCTAAAAGGGTTAATGGGGAAGTTGAATTATGTGCCTAGGCCTAAGAGAAAAATACCGCAACCTTGAGAACAATACCATCTTGTCTGACCACAGTTGTAGGATGAGCCCTGAGACACTCCATTTTGTTCTTTCTCAGGCCGAATGTCATAAGGATTGTGATAAGCAACATCTGTTGTGCTGGGAATGAAAATTTGCTGAAATATGGATTGGTCAGTTAACTTATGGAAATAAGCGGACAGGTTTGTGCAAAATTTACTGATTGGCTGTAAAAATGCTTTTAACAGGTCTGCGTGTATTCTATTATGAGATGGTACAATAGCTCTCGTTGTATTGTCTCCCTTGTACACAAGTAATAAGTGGGGTTTCTAAGTACTAAGTGATGCCTTGGTGTGATTAATCTCCGACATGACCTTCAGGGCAACTGGAATGGGGTGTCCACCCACACAGTTAGGGGAGATCTCAGGGCCAATTATCTGACAGATGGAGGTGACTGTCTCCTTTGAGGGTCGGAGCCTCCTTCGGCACTGCACCTCAGGCATATTGAGGTAGCTGCTTCGCCGCCTGTAAACCCTGGCAGCAGGATAGTGGGGTCTTCTGCGGCCCCTTCCGCCTTGGACAACCTCTTGGCCCTGCGCCCCTTGTGCCTGCGCCTGAAGGCTGAATGTGCACTCCTGGCCTCCTCCTCCTTCTAGCCCTCCCTTCCTCCTCAGAGGAGGTGCCTCCAGTGGACAGTTCAGCTCCCATTCCCAGGCTAAGGGAAGGCTTCCTGAAACCTGCAGGCCCGGAAAAGATTCCTCACTGCAGAGTGCTGACCTGAAGGTTAAGAGAAAAAGCAGCGTTCTGAAGTGCTGCAGATCACACAGGCAAGTTTCAAAAACTTTCAAAAGTAAATACTTGAGTGCACACTTGCGACCCCACTGAGCCCTCTTATCCCGCCTGTGGGTGAGGTTTATACAAATGTGTCCTACCCGCCTGCCTGTTGCGCCCGGGCGCCGACCCGAAGATCACACGGGCACCGAAAAATCGGCGTCGATTGGTGAGTCAAGGGCCTTAAGTGGCCGGTTAATTACTGGTGGGAGCACGAACATCATCACGTGCCCACCCAGCCAAATATAGCACGCGACATCAGGACGCTCGCCCAATGTCACCACCCGTCATTTTACACGTGGGGCCCACCCCCGCACGCAGAGAAAATTCTGCCCTTAACTTCACATCTCACTGTAAACACACCTCCGAGAAACTTGAACTGAATTTGGATGACCTGTCATTGACCACACTGCCCCCACCCCAGCAACCCCTCTCCACTTTTATAGTCTTCTCTCTGCCCAAGGTGCAAACTCTTATTGGCAGTGTAAATCCGTGGGGACTGGTCACACCTTAAATGTCTCACTCACTGACCGCTCTTCACTGACAGTGTCCAGCACAAATGTTCCCCTTAAAAATGAGTTGTTGCGCGTACAGGGCCAGTTTTTTCAGTGTGCGGCCACGATAAATTTTTTTTGCACAGCTTTGCCTGTGTGGTCATTGTTTATCACAGACTGTTCAAGACGGCAGCTCACCACCACCTTCAAGGGCAATTAGGGATGGGCAAGAAATCCTGGCCCAGCCTGTGACGCCCACATCCCATAAGTGAAAAAAAGAGTAGGGACTTCCCAATACCTTTCAACCTGTTGCATGGATGTGCATCCACGCAGCTGAGGAGGGACAGCCCCCAGCTCCCCCGGCCGCTGACGGCCCCTGGCTCCCCCGCCCACCGACAGCCCCCAGCTCCCTGCCCACTGAGTATATTCTCACATAGCGCTTACCCTTGCCCGTGTCCGGAGGGTGAGGAGAACATGGGAGGGTTGGTATCAATTCATGTGAGCAATTCACAGTAATGAGGGTTTCTGGGCAACATATTACCAGATATTGGCTTCACACTTAGGTAGAGATAGTGGTCCACCTTTATGGGGTGGTCATTGGACTTGACATGATCAATCAGCCAGCGTTTGATTCTACTCTTACCCATCAAATTACGATCAGGGCATCTCCAGTAATGACTTCTTTTCCCAACCCTGCACATTTACTTCTGGAGCCCCCAGAGCCTCTATCCTTAACCTCGCCTCCTTCTCAGCTACATCATCTGAAGAGTGGGATTAGCTTTCACATGTAAGCTGACAACACCTGGTTTCACCACTCCATCATCTCTTTGCATCCCTGTGTGTCCTCAGCCTGCTTAATAATCACTCTTAAATGAGCCACTATCTTCTCTAGTTAAACATTGGAAGACCAAAGCCATTGTCTTCAGTCCTTATCACATACTCTACATCAATGCCAATGATTCCATCCCCTCCCCAACCACTGTCTCAGGTTGGACCAGGCTACAGCATCCTTTTCAAGATGAGTTTATGCCCAAGATAAGGAGTGTCAGTCTGATCCACTCTCTCAGCCTTCTGTGGTAAGACCTCTCTACCAATTTCACACTTTACTCCTACGAAGAGGAGGGATAGACCATCATGAGTTAGGAAATGGGATGGCACTACCATCTGAACATAAAGCTATCCAGTTACCACTGTATTAATGTGGAGCTGATGGAAAAGACTTTGTGAGGATTGGTTGTTCTGATATGAATGGAGGGAGTTACAAGGCTACTGTGTACAGGATGAGTACAGGCTCTATCAATCAGAGCCTGACAGGTGGTTGTGTAGACATGGTGCCTGTGATGCTCATTGGGCTGCAATAGAGGCTGTCGTTAGCAGAAGTCATGTGCGTGGCCACCATCTTAAAGCTGGACCTTACAGTGTGCGTCTGGGTCTGTTACTGCAGTCAGACACACTCTCACCCGGCCCAATCCAGCAAGAAGCTTCAGCTCGTTTCACATGGTTTCCAGCAGTTAATGAAATGGCGGATAAGTTGAAACCTATTGGTTCATACCCTCTGCTTCGAATTCCTATTGATGGAAGCTTTCCAAAGTAGGTATACAGTGTTTACCCACAAAAACAACTTGTGCTGTTGGACCTTAAACCACACGATTCTCTTGTCAAATGCCACCTGCATGTTAAGGTGCAGCGAGCTACTCACTTCTCCCCTGGCATTCAGCTCATGTCCATATCAGGTCAATATTATGGTGAGGTTTTGGGCTAAGTGATTGTGACAGCACCTGAAATAAGCCTCGGTAAGCAGCATATTGATTATAATATTGCCATCAACACATCATTGAGTAGTTACAGCAGAGGAGGAGGCAGTTTGGCCCATTAAGTCTCTGCTGGTTCTCTACTATCCAGTTAGTCCTGGCCTCTCATCCTTTCCCCATAGCCCTGCAAATGTTTGCCCTTAACGTACTTATCCAATTCCCTTTTGAAAGCCACAGGCGAACCTGCTTCCAAAGCGGTTTCTGACCTAAACCCCCTCTGTGCCTATTTCAGATTGGGAGCATTTCTATAATAATTACTCTCACTCAAGTTTAAGCCAGCCAGATCTCAGAGACACTTGTTTGGGTCTGAAGAACTGATCTATCTCTTCCTTAAAGAAGGGAATCAGCAAAGAATATTGGGCCTTGGCTTCCGATGGAGTGGCGATTAAGTTGGATTGCCACTCCACTCAAAAGCTCTTACCTGAAAATCCAGCCAATTCCATATCGCCCGACCTTCCGACTCAGGCCGGGTGAGGTCTGGGCAGTGCAGCACCTCTCTGAGGCTGAGCCTCGAGGGCAGCTCAGTCAGATGTAAGGAGGCCGCGCCCTATTTTTTTACGGCATTAGCTGCCGTAAACCAGGTAAGCTTGAAGGTCCAGCTAGGTTTAAAGGTCTTTTTGACAAGCTAAGTGTCTTAGTGGATAGGATTTGGTGATGGGGGGCGGGGTGGTGTGGTCTGGTGGGGGTAGTCACGGGTTGGGGGAAGTCCTGTTGGAGGAGCAGGGAAAAGAGTACAGTAGGGGGTGCTGGTGGGGAGTCCCTTTGGGGTTGTGAGTGGAGTCCCATTGAGGGGAGGGGGTTCGGTGTAGGTTTGTACAATAGCTACCCAGAAGCTAGAAGTGGTCTTAATTCTTCCAGCTTTTTTGAGTAACTATTGGTGTAACACAGTCAGAACCATCCGAAAATATTGACTTAAATCACTTTTTGGATGGTTCCCAGTGAAGGGCAATTGTCCAGGGTAAGTTTGCATTTCCCAGGCGATTGCTTTGCAATTCTTACCTGGGAGTTTCCAGGAGTGGGACAGGAGGGGTGGTTCCCCAGCGCATCTCTAGGGTACCCCCAGATACGACACCCTGGAGCTCAGAAGTTACGCCCCAATATCTTCCTCCAGATAGCCACCTTTAATAAGCATCAGCTCGATTATAAATGTCAAAATTATAAGGGTCCAGAGATCTCTCTTCAATAATATATCTCCCCACCTAAAAACGTGTAGAGGGGGTTCTTGGGAGCTGTTTACAGACTACTGCATGAGACGGTATATTTACTAACTTATTTAAAAATTTATTAAAGAACCAAATATGCAATATACTTTAAGTGGCTAAGTATATCGCAACATTAAAGATTATTAAAAAAATGGAAAACAATCTTATTTCTAATATGGAATCCAAAAGTTCAACCTTTACAATGTAACAGCAAAACATCTCAGAATATCCATCGAAATCTAGTGTTACCTGAAGTTCCCGGAGTAGCATGCTGTCTGATCAGCAAGATATCTCCACAATTGAGAATAAAAGTATCTGACTGTGCATTCGGCACCTTTACCAGGAGAAACATTGGTGAGGATTTGGAAGTTTTCCAAGACTACACAATTTGCACACTGCAGGCAAAACTCATTTCTCTTAACATCTCGAATTAGCAACGTCAAGAGTGTTGTGTGAAAGTAAGCAGCATATTGACATTTAGGAGTGTTATGCAATGATTGGAGGAGCAGGGGATGGTAAACATATTCAAATTTTCCAAGGCAGCTCCCTCTTCCAATGGCTTCTGCTGGAGATATTGCAGGCGCGTGCTGCACCATAGAGAATTGGATTGGTTGTTTTACAGACTGCACTTTCTAGCCGTTTCCTCAGTGACCTGTAACCATCAAGAGCAAATAGAATAAGGTCTTCTATGCAACAGTAGGATGCATCCACATTTTGTGAAGCTAGATCCCTCTACATAATCAAGCATGACATGTACTATCCTCCCTTTCTCTGTAACCAGTAGTCCTACAACTCTTAATTAATTAATTTATTTATTATTATTCATTCACGGGATGTGGCCTTTGCTACCTAGGCTGGCATTTATTGCCTAATTGCCCTTAAAAGTGGTGGTGAGCTGCCTTCTTGAACCGCTGCAGTCCATGTGGTGTAGGTACACCCACAGTGCTGTTAGGGAGTTCCAGGATTTTGACCCAGCGACAGTGAGGGAATGGCGATATATTTCCAAGTCAGGAAGTTGAGTGACTTGGAGAGGAGCTTCCAGGTGGTGGTGTTCTCATCTATCTGCTGCCCTTGTCCTTCTGGATGGTAGAGGTTGTGGGTTTGGAATGTGCTGCTGAAGGAGCCTTGGTGGGTTCCTGCAGTGCATCTTATAGATGTTACACACTGCTGCTACTGTGTGTCAGTGGTGGAGGGAGTGAATGTTTGTGGATGGGGTGCCAATCAACAGGCTGCTTTGTCCTGGATGGTGTGGTGCTTCTCAAGTGTTGTTGGAGCTGTACTCATCCAGGCAAGTGGGGAGTATTCCATCACACTCCTGGCTTCTGCCTTGTAGATGGTGGGCAGGCTTTGGGGAGTCAGGGGGTGAGTCACTCACCACAGGATTCCTAGCCTCTGACCTGCTCTTGTAGCCACGGTATTTATATGGCTAGTCCAGTTCAGTTTCTGGTCAATGGCAACACACAGGATGTTGATATTGGGAAAATCTGTGATGATAATTCCATTGAACGTCAAGGGCCGATGGTTGGATTCTCTCTTGTTGGAGATGGTCATCACCTGACACTTGTAGGGCGTGAATGTTACTTGCCACTTGTCAGCCCAAGCCCGGATATTGTCCAGGTCTTACTGCATTTGGACATGGACTGCTTCAGTATCTGAGGAGTCACGAATGGTGCTGAACATTGTGCAATCATCAGCGAACATCCCCATTTCTGACCTTATAATGGAAGAAAGGTCATCGATGAAGCAACTGAAGATGGTTGGGCCGAGGACACTACCCTGAGGAACTCCTGCAGTGATATTCTGGAGCTGAGATGACTGACCTCCAACAACCACAACCATCTTCCTTTGTGCTAGGTATGACTCCAAACAGCAGAGTTTTACCCTTGATTCCCTTTGACTCTAGTTTTGCTCGGGCTCCTTGATGCCACACTCTTGTCAACTGTGGCCTTGTGTCAAGGGCAGTCACTCTCACCTCACCTCGGGAGTTCAGCTCTTTTGTCCATGTTTGAACCAGGGCTGTAATGAGGTCAGGAGCTGAGTGGCCCTGGCACAACCCAAACTGGGCATCAGTGAGCAGGTTATTGCTAAGCAAGTGCCACTTGATAGCACTGTTGATGACCCCTTCCATTACTTTACTGATGATGGAGAGTAGGCTGATGGGGTGGTTATTGGCTAGGTTGGATTTGTCCTGCTCTTTGTATATAGGGCATACCTGGGCAATTTTCCACATAGCTGGGTAGATGCCAGTGTTGCAGCTGTACTGAACAGCTTGGCTAGGGGTGCAGCAAGTTCTAGAGCACAAGTCTTCAGTACTATTGCTGGATTTATTGACAGGGTCCATAGCCTTTGCAGTATCCAGTGCCTTCAGCCATTTCTTGATATCATGTGCAGTTAACTGAATTGGCTAAAGACTGGCATCTGTAATGCTGGGGACCTCCAGAGGAGGCCGAGATGGATCATCCACTTGGCACTTGTGGCTCAAGATTGTAGCAAATGCTTCAGCCTTATCGTTTGTACTGATGTGCTGGGCTCCTCCATCATTGAGGATGGGGATATTTGTGGAGCCTCCTCATGACGGAATATGGGAGGGCTACAGAGCTTAGATCTAATCCGTTGGTTGTGGGATTGCTTAGCTCTGTCAATCACTTGCTGCTTATGCTGTTTGGCACGCAAGTAGCCCTGTACTGTAGCTTCACCAGGTTGATACCTCATTTTTAGGTATGCCTGGTGCTGCTCCTGGCATGCCCTCCTACACTCTTCATTGAACTAGGGTTGATCTCCTGGCTTGATAGTAATGGTAGAGTGGGGGATATACTGGGCCATGAGGCTACAGATTGTGTTTGAGTACAATTCTGCTGCTGCTGATGGCCCACAGCACCTCATGAATGCCCAGTCTTGAGTTGCTGGATCTGTTCGAAATCTAACCCATTTAGCACGTGGTAGTGCCACCCAACACAATGGAGGGTATCCTCAATGTGAAGGTGGGACTTTGTCTCCACAGTGACTGCGGTGGTCACTCCTACTGATGCTGACTGTCATGGACAGATGTATCCGCAGCAGGCAGGCTGGTGCACTCCTCGAACACTGGCCTCTGGCACATTCCTGATTTTAATCACTTCATCAATGGCAGATATGCCTTCATCTGTCTAGTCCCAAGCTCTGGAATTCCCTCCCCAAACACTTCTACCTTTCTATACTCTATATGGTTTTATGTTCTACAGTGCAGAAAAGTATGAAGTGGTACATTTTGGCCGGAAGAATATGGAGGTCACACACTTCTTGGAAAATAGGTGTTTGAATGGGGTATAGCAACAGAGGGATCCCAGGGTACAGATATACAAATCGCAAAGTACTGGTGAAGTTTATTAAGACTAAACAAAGCGCTCAGGTTCATTGCTTTTCTATTCAACCCCTTCAGAAGAGATGTGAAGATTAAATTTGGATAGAACCTTAGTTAAATCATACTTGGAATACTGTATACAGTTCTGCTTTCCATATTATAAAAAGGATATACAGGCAAGAAAGAAGGTGCAAAAAAAGGGCACAGAACAATACTAGATTTACCAGAGCAGAGAGATTATAGCTAGCAGGAAAAATTGAATAAGCTGGGGTTCTTTCCTCTAGAAGTCTTTAAGATTATTAAAGGATCTGATAGGTTAGATGTAGATAAGGTAGGTGGAAGACCAGAACTAACACTCAAATAAAAAAGTGACTAATGAATCTAATAAAGAATTCAGGATAAAATTGTTCATCCAAAAAAATGGTTAGAATCTGGCACTCATTAGCACATAGGGCAGAACTGTTCCCCCCCGCCCCAGAGTGGGCACGCAGAGGCACGTCTCCGATCGGCGCCTCCAACTGGGGGCGGCCCACCATTTTATGTGGGTGGGCCAATTAAGGCCCGCCCAGCATGACGTCCGCACAGAAGCTCTATGTGCTCCCTGTGCGGGCGGGCGGGGGGGAATCCCCAAACCTGAGAGCGCGCTCTTTCGCGCATGCGCACAAAAGAGCGCACTCATCTCTCCGAGGCTAAGTGCTGCCTCAGGGAGATCGGCTCTACTGTAAAAAATATTTTTTTTAAAAATTTCCCTGACATCCCCTCATGTGACACTGTCACACGAGTTGGGACATGTCCATAACTTAAAAACACTTTTATTACATTTTTAAAAACCTACATGAAACCTCATCCCGCCCGAGGATGAGGTTTGATGCTTTTTCTAATGCCCGCCAGGGCTCCCGGCCTGCTCACCAACCTTAAGGTTGGACGGGCAGGTCCATTAATTGCTTCAATGACTGTCAATAGCCTCAATTGGCCATTGACAGGTCGGCGGGCGCACAGCTGGTTTTGCTCAGCCTTAGTCTACCTGAAAATTTAAATAGGGCGCGGTGACCTTGGGAGTTCTGCCCGACGTCATCCCGACGTCATTTTACATGTCGGCAAGCAGGCCCCGCCCCCCCAATGGGAAAATCCTGGCCATAGAGTAGTTGAGGTGAATAGCATAGGCACATTTAAAGGGAAGCTAGTGAGAAAGGAACAGAAGGATATGTTGATGAGGTTAGATAAAGGGTGGGAGGAAGCTAGCATGGCGCCTAAACACTGATATGAACCTGATGGGCCAAATGGCCTTTTCCTATACAGTAACTATTACATAATCCTATGTCTACCTTTTAAGTTACATCTTAAAACCTTCTCTCGTTGACCAATGCCCGATGTTGCTTGACCTGCTGATGTTTCTAGCACTGTTTTTATTTCAGATTTCTGGCACCCAATATACTTTACTTGTCTTTGACCAAGCTTTTGGTTGCCTGTCCTATCTTTCTGGTTCAATGTCAAATGTAGTCTGATTACACTCCTGTTAATGTTTTACTATGTTAAAGGTGCAGGTTGCTAACTGTACTGCTCACTCTAATGCCTTGCTGAAGTCAAAACAAATACTTTAACTGGACATCTTAAAGATGTTATATAAATGCAAGTTGTTGTTCTAAGCCTGAGGCATTGCTGAAGACAAAACAGACACTCAGCTGAAATGCTGGCTACAGCAGGCTCCATTTCACAAGGGGTTGGCGTTAGAATCTACGTAGGCAAGTGTGGTGGTAATATTTTCAATGGCACTGTCCCAGTTTAGTTATTAAAGCCAAAGGCAGTAAATGTCTCAAGGCCATACTCGGACTGCCCAGAGGAAACAAACAAAAACAAAAACAAAATACCTGGAAAAACTCAGCAGGTCTGGCAGCAACTGTGGAGAGGAACACAGTTAACGTTTCGAGTCCTCGTGATCCTTCAACAGAACTAAGTAAAAATAGGAAAGGGGTGAAATATAAGCTGGTTTAAGGGTGGGGGGGTGGGACAGGTGGAGCTGGATAGAGGGCCAGTGATAGGTGGAGATAACCAAAAGATGTCACAGACAAAAGGGCAAAGAGGTGTTGAAGGTGGTGATATTATCTAAAGGAATGTGCTAATTAAGGGTAGAAAGCAGGACAAGCAAGGTACAGATAGCCCTAGTGTGGGTGGGGTAGGGTGAAGGAATCGAAATAGGCTAAAAGGCAGAGATAAAACAATGGATGGAAATACATTTAAAAATAATGGAAATAGGTGGGAAAAGAAAAATCTCTATAAATTATTGGAAAAAACAAAAGGGAGGGGGAAAAAACGGAAAGGGGGTGGGGATGGAAGAGGGAGTTCATGATCTAAAATTGTTGAACTCAATATCCAGTCCAGAAGGCTGTAAAGTGCCTAGTCAGAAGATGAGGTGCTGTTCCTCCAGTTTGCGTTGAGCTTCACTGGAACAATGCAGCAGGCCAAGGACGGACATGTGGGCATGAGAGCAGGGTGGAGTGTTGAAATGGCAAGCAACAGGAGGTCTGGGTCATGCTTGCGGACAGACCGAAGGTGTTCTGTAAAGCGGTCACCCAGTCTGCGTTTGGTCTCTCCAATGTAGAGGAATCCGCATTGGGAGCAACGAATGCAGTAGACTAAGTTGAGGGAAGTGCAAGTGAAATGCTGCTTCACTTGAAAGGAGTGTTTGGGTCCTTGGACGGAGAGAGGGGTGGGGGGGTGGGGGGGGGTTGTGAAGGGAAGATGTGTTTGGTGGTGGCATCATGCTGGAGTTGGCGGAAATGGCAGGGGATAATCCTTTGAATGTGGAGGCTAGTGGGGTGATAAGTGAGGACAAGGGGGACCCTATCATGGTTCTGGGAGGGAGAGGAAAGTGTGAGGGTGGATGCACGGGAGATGGGCCAGACACGCTTGAGGGCCCTGTCAACCACCGTGGGTGGAAAACCTCGGTTAAGGAAGAAGGAAGACGTGTCAGAGGAACTGTTTTTGAAAGTGGCATCATCAGAACAGATGCGACGGAGGCGAAGGAACTGAGAGAATGGGATGGAGTCCTTACAGGAAGCGGGGTGTGAGGAGCTGTTGTCGAGGTAGCTGTGGGAGTTGGTAGACTTGTAATGAATATTGGTGGACAGTCTATCATCAGAAATTGAGACAGGAAGGGAAGGGAAGTGTCAGAGATGGACCATGTGAAAATGATGGAGGGGTGGAGATTGGAAGCAAAATTAATAAATTTTTCCAGATCCTGACGAGAGCATGAAGCAGCACCGAAGTAATCATCGATGTATGGGAGAAAGAGTTGTGGGAGGGGGCCGGAGTGGGACTGGAACAAGGAATGTTCCACATACCCCATAAAGAGACAGGCATAACTGGGGCCCATGCGGGTGCCCATAGCCACACCTTTTATTTGGAGGAAGTGAGAAGAGTTAAAGGAGAAATTGTTCAGTGTGAGAACAAGTTCAGCCAGATGGAGGAGAGTAGTGGTGGATGGGGATTGTTCGGGCCTCTGTTCGAGGAAGAAGCTAAGGGCCCTCAGACCATCCCGGTGGGGGATGGAGATGTAGAGGGATTAGATGTCCATGGTGAAGAGGAGGCGGTTGGGGCCAGGGAACTGGAAATTGTTGATGTGACGTAAGGTGTCAGAGGAATCACGGATGTAGGTGGGAAGGGACTGGACAAGGGGAGAGAGAAGGGAGTCAAGATAGCGAGAAATGAGTTCCGTGGGGCAGGAAAAGGCTGACACGATCGGTCTACCGGGACAGTTCTGTTTGTGGATTTTGGGTAGGAGGTAGAAGCGGGCCGTCCGAGGTTGGGCGACTATCAGGTTGGAAGCTGTGGAAGGAAGATCTCCAGAGGAGATGAGGTCAGTAACAGTCCTGGAAACAATGGCTTGATGTTCAGTGGTGAGGTCATGGTCCAGGGGGAGGTAGGAGGAAGTGTCTGCAAGTTGACGCTCAGCCTCTGCGAGGTAGAGGTCAGTGCGCCAGACAACAACAGCACCACCCTTGTCAGCGGGTTTGATGACAATGTCAGGGTTGGACCTGAGAGAACGGAGTGTAGTAAGTTCAGAGAGAGACAGGTTAGAGTGGGTGAGAGGAGCAGAGAAATTGAGACGACTAATGTCACGTCGACAGTTCTCAATGAAAAGATCAAGAGAAGGTAAGAATCCAGAGGGAGGGGTCCAGGTGGATGGAGAATATTGGAGGTGGGTAAAAGGATCCGTTGAACGGGGAGAGGACTCCTGCCCAAAGAAGAGAGCACGGAGACGAAGGCTGTGGAAGAAGAGTGCAGCATCGTGCCGAGCCCGAAATTCATTGAGATGAGGGCGTAAGGGTATGAAACTAAGTCCTTTGCTGAGCACTGAACATTCAGTGTCAGAGAGGGGAATACACGGCCGGGGCTGGGATTGGAAAATGGGATGGGGACAGAGGGACAGGCAGGGGTGGAGGGTCCTGGATGGGTGTTGGTGTCGATGAGTTGTTGGAGCTTGCGTTCCTTAGCACTTGAGAAAACTGAGACCAGGAATGCCCCAGGTTCAATTCTGGGTACGGATGTTTCCTGATTGACACACAAGACCAGAAAGATTGGCACTCTTATGCTCCAAACCAGCTCTGACAAAACTATTCAGCTGAAAATATTTGCGATCTGTAAAGGCTTACCAGCAAAGTTAAAGCCTATGGAATAAATGGGACAGTGGCAGCAAGGATACGAAGTTGGCTGAAGGACAGGAAACCGAATAGTGAATGAATGTTATTTTGGACCGGAGGAAGGTTTGCAGTGGGGTTCCCCAGGGCTTGGCACTAGGACCACGGCTTTCCAACTTGGAGTTGGGTGTACAGGGCACAATTTCAAAATTTGCAGATGACACAAAACGTGAAAGTATTGTGAACTGAGGAGGATAGGGATAGACTTCAAGAGGACATAGGCTGGTGCAATAGGCGGGCACATGCCAGATGAAATTTAATGCAGAGAAATGCGCAGTGATACATTTTGGAAGAATGAGGGCATTATCAAAAATAAAGGGCACAGCTCTAAAAGGGATGCAGGAAGTGTAGAAATTGTTGACAGTGGCAGGGCAGCTTGAGAAAATGGTTGAAAAAAGCATATGGGACTCTAGCCTTTATGAATAGCAGCACAGGGTACAAAAGCAAAGCAGTTATGTTGAACTTTTATAAAAGTCTGGTTTGGCCTCAACTGGAGTATTGGGTGCAATTCTGGGCACTGCATTTTAGGAAGGATGTGAAGACTTTATAGAGGGTGAAGAAAAGCTTTACAAGAATGTTTCCAGGATGTAGAGCCTTCAGTTATGTGGGTAGATTGGATAATCTGAGGTTCCTTTGAGCAGAGATTGTTGAGAGATTTGACAGAGGTATGCAAAATCATGAGGGGTCCAGACAGAGTGGATAGGGAGAAACTGTTCCCATTGGTGGAAGGGTTGACAACTAAGGGACACAGATTTAAAAAGTGATTGGCAAAAGAATCAAAGGCGACGTGAGGAAAAAGTTTTTTTCAAAAAAAGAATGCAGCGAGTGGTAGGATCAGGAATGCAGAGGCAGATTTTCAACAAGGAATTGGATAAGCAACTTTAAGGGAAAGTTCACAGGGCTATGGGAAAAGGGAGGAGGAGAATATAGCACAAGAACGTAAGGAATAAGAGAGTGAGAACAGGAGTAGGCCACTCGCCCCTATCGGCCAGTCATTGAGATTATGGCTGATCTGATCGTGGCCTCAATTCCACTTTCCTGCTTATCCCTCCAAAACCCCCGACTCCCTTGTAGATCAAATGAATATATTCAACAGCCCAGTCTCCTCTCTGGAGTAGGGAATTTCAAAGATTAGTAACCCTCAGAGCATATTCCTCCTCATCTTCACCTTAAGTGGGAGATCCCTTATTCTTAAACTGTGCCCCCTGGTTCTAGATTCCCCCTCATGGGGAAACATCCTCTCAGCATCTATTCTTTCAAGCCCCCTCAGAAACTTATATGTTTCAATAAGATCACCTCTCATTCTCCTAAACTCCAACGAGTATAGGTCCAACCTATTCAACCTTCTCAGGACAAATCCTCATCCCAGAAATCAGCCTAGTGAACCTGCTCTGAACTGCTTCCAATGCAAGTATATCCTTCCTTAGATAAGGAGACCCAAACTACACAGTTCTCCTGGTGCAATCTCAATGTCCTGTATATTTGTAGCAAGACTTCCCTCCACCCCCATTGCAATAAAAGCCAATATTCCATTTAGCTTTCTAATTACTTGCTGTGCATGCATGCTAACTTTGTTTTTTTTATGTATGAGGATATCCTGCTTTTCTATTCTTCCTGCCAAAGTGGACAACCTTTCATTTTCACATCTGCCAAATTTTTGCCCACACCCTTGACCTATCTACATCCCTTTGCAGGCTCTTTGTATCCTCCTCACAACTTTTTTAAAAATTCATTCATGGGATGTGGGATATTACCCATCCCTCATTGCCCTTGTTTAGAGCACATGGGGGAGGGTGGGGGGGTCTGGAGTCACATGTAGGCCAGACTAGCAGAATTCCTTCCCTAAAGGATGGGTTTTTACAACAATCAACAATGGTTTCATGGCCATCATTATTCTAGATTTTTATTTAATTCAAATTCCGCAGGATTCGAACCCAGGTCCCCAGAGCATTACTCTGGGTCCAGCGACAATGCTATTACACCATCACCTCCCCCAAGTGCTTGCTTTCCTAACTACCTTCATATCATCAGCAATACACTGGGTCCCATCATTCAAGTCATTAATATGGATTGTAAATCATTCAGGCCACAGCACTGATCCCTGTAGCACTCCATTAGTTACAGTTTGCCAATCCAAAAATGACCTATTTATCCCGACTCCCTGTTAGTTGGCCAATCCTAAGTGGGACTAGCTAAGTTGGTCTTGCAGAGTCAGCATGGCTTTGATGGGCCGAATGGCACCCTTCAGTGTGCTAACATTTTATGATTATACTTTTACTAATCTGGTCATCACTGTCTGACACTGTCTTAAATGCAGCAGTACAATTTTACCACTAGATGGAGCTTCCAGAGCTCAAAGGCTGTGGTGCTCAAACTGGGGTCAATGAAGGCCTTCCTTGGATCTGCAATGAAGAGCCAACCATGAGTGAGTGAGGTACGTGAGTGACTGTCCAGGGTGCTGCGGTCAAGAATAAGTGAGTGAGCCATGGCCGGATGTGTGCTCTGTTCCCCTCCTTGTGCATGCTCTCTCTATCCATTTAGTGTTCTCTCCATGCTCCTGCTCTCCTCCTGATGTGTTCTCTGTGCTTTTCCGAGCTCTGCTTTTTCACTGTGCCCCTGCACTCTGTGCTGTTCTTTCCCACATCTCCCACCTTTCCATTGCTCCCTTAGTGCTTTCCCTGTGCTCTCCTCTCTCCAGGCTCCTGCTACCCTTTGGGTTTCTATCTTCCTGGGTTCCTGTCCTCTCTAGGCTGTTGCTTGCTCTGGGCTCCTTCCAAGGATAGACAGACTGCAATGAAATGCAGTCCTTCTCATCTCACTGATACCTGTAGCTAAATGTCGATTGGCTTAAAAGCATGAAAGAACTGTTAATATTTACAATATCAAACTGCAACAATATGTGGTATAGTTTAGATGGGAAGTCCATGATCACTACCCATCTTGTAAAGGTGTGCTTCAACCAAATAAGATGGAGAATCACTTCTCTTCAAGGTCCCAGTCCAATCTTCTATCTACAGCAATTCCAGTGTCCGAGGGAAAGTTGCTTTATCCTGATTTGCCACGGGCAAAGCCACAGAAGATCCACTTCTAACCTTCAAATTCTGCTGTGATTAAAAAGAGGTCTCTTTCTCAGTATTGGGATTTGTGCGGCAACCTTCGGGTAAAAAAAATCTACTTGAAAATGCCTTTTCCTTTGCATACCTTCATAATAAAACTGCTAAAACTGCACAGTTAAACAATGCAGCTGGCTTATATATTTACGCCGATCTCTGTTTAATGAGGTCTGAGGTAATTTTAAACCATGTTTGCTAAAGTCAATGAAAGAAGAGTCGTCGAGTGATCCACTTCACTTTCTACTTCTAGTTAATTCCTGTTTTTACAATTTGCAGGTCTGGTTTGAGAGTCTCAACATTCATCCCTTTTGACACTCTCCACTGTCTACGATGCCCTTGATCAAAGTGCTGAAGATCAGGCCCACAAACTACCAATCTCTTGATGCAAAGACACCATCTAAAGTTAACCAACACTCCCACTGTCTACGGCAAGAGTCGGTGATGCGGAAATGGCTGATGGTTTGCTAAGGAACACCCTGCAATGTTTACGGTTTGGATTTTCACATACCTTTTTGCCTAGCCAGTATAACGACAGAGGCCTGTTATCAGTGTGGCAGACTGTTTCCAACTCTGCCGAGAGAGAGAGATGTAAAGTTCAATGCGTCTGAACAACATTCTGTGGCTGTGGTTTCCATTTGTTCTTGTGCAACATCCAGGTGACTATGGTCCCAGTTCCTAGAGAGTTTCCAGTGGGCTCCTGGGTTTCCTACTTCAGAAGTTTCAGCCACTTTAGATTCCGGACTGAGGATTAAAGTCTTTGGTATTATATTAGACAACTCCAAAAGAACATTTTTGAGTTCCTGGTGCTCCAGCACTTTAATTTTGATTTCACTACTGACATCCATGTTAGGCTCACATTCGTTCCAACTTTCTTGACCACTGGAAGGTTGTGTTAAGGCTTCAGGATATCGTTGGTCTTGACTTAGGAGTTCACGCTCATCATTGCTGTTAATGGATTTGTTCCCCCTGCTATTCATTCTCATAACTGTACCAGCTATCTCTGCTTTGCCAGCTTCAAACTGCTCGTCCCCATATACTTGGGTTATTTGGCTACTGCTATTTTGGAGGCAAGGTTTTGGTTCGTAGGTGTCCAGCAACACGTTACTTAAAGCAGTATCAGCCCAATTATCCATTCTGCCTTCATCAGTCAGCAAGTGGGACCTTGAGGTACTCTCCAGCAGCTCAGGTTTATAATCTTCAAACACAATGACCTCTGTTCCACTGCCCCCGTTACACAATTCTTTTGGATGAGATTTTTCTCCATAAAGTTGCCTCCTGTCGACAGTTGCAGTGAACCCAAAATGGAGACAATGCATTGCGTTCAACTTGTGCATGTTACTATTCAATTCTGCTGCACTTGCTACAGTGCACAGTCCAAGTCCGCTGTGTAGCCATTCTATGCATTGGTCAAAAGCTAATCCTTTTTCCATCTCATGATTCGGATGGTGAGATTCTGTAGCTTCTCCAAAAGGAGACCAGAAACGCAAAATGGACTCGGTAGTCATTTCCAACTCGCTGGCACTACGGAATTTGTTTTGGCTGAAAAAGTTCAGAGCCATCATCTCTTTGGAACTCAAGCAGAGAGCCGATGCTTCCCTTTGTACCCTTGTGTTATTAGCTTCAGGTGGGATTTTAATACATTGTCCATTTCCAGGCAGTAACTTGGAGATATTGGTAGAATCTAATGCATTTGTTTCACCTGCATGATCAACACTCGCGTGATTTTTATGCGAACCTACCTCTGGATGGGAAACACTCTCAGGATGATCGGCCACAGCACTGAAAATACTTGTATCAGTCCGCTGAGTGGAAGAATCACTCGTGAAAGGCACAACACTCTGGCTGTGAGGCAAGTCAGTGAGGTGTCTCTGTGTATTCCCTTCCGAATTTGAAACAGCTCCCATTACAGCAATGAATGGTCCATTCACCTCATTTGGGTGTCGTTCCACTTGTTTGGTGGAGAAACTTCTCACTTTTTCAGAGGATCGCAGAAGCTGCTGACCAGCGGATACCAAAGAATTTGAAATGAAGTTCGTGCTATTTATGAATTTCCAGTGTTCTGATAGTGAGAATACAAAGGTGATCCTGATTCGTGACAGCAAATCCTTGTCAGTATGATTAGAGGCCGCCACTGCTGTGCAGCCCTCAAGTGTTTCATTTTGTACCAGCGATGCCTGTCCGACAGTCAAACTAGCAGCGTTTACTTCCCCATTGCTACTCTGAGGGAAAGAACGAATTCCCAAAGCTGCCCTTGCACATTTTAGTCTTCTAACTCTCGAGAACAGAACATCCCGCATCGCACGCAGAGAGTCGCAGGTGTTAGCGCTGCTGGATGCGCCAGTGGCTGATGAATTTTCAATTCCTGCTAAGCTATTGACATTAGCTGCCTGGGTCATGTCCATTGGCTTTTCAAAGCTTTCTTCACTGCTCAGCATTAGACTTTCTCGGCTGCCATGGGTCATCGAAAGAGGAATTCCCATGGTCTCAAAAGTCCTGTTCTTAATGTCTTCTTGTAGAACTGTGTTCAGCTGTTTCCTTAATGCTGTGTGTGAATCATAAAGTCCATCAGCTACAGGCTGCTTATACCCAACTAAACTTAGATTGGACACATTGATACCTGAGCAAACAGTTACTTCTGGCTCTTCAGTAGGGGATGACGTACTTGAATAATTCCTCAATTGGTATCGGTTTTCATTTCCACTCATTCCCACAGAACATGGATTGGCGGCCGTATTGATTAACCTTGTTGATTGTGCCAATTGCACACAGGATGAGCTGCTGAGTGAAGAAAACAGACTGTTCTGTTGATGACCACCGTATGCAGAAGAAGGAGGCAGAGTTTTCTGCACAATCAGCGAAGGCTCAACCAACAGAGCTGAAGCTGTATGGGAAACAGAAGAGACAAGCCGACTTAATTTTGATGGGATGATGGGACCAATCGAAGGATCGTTCTCTTTGCAACTTGCAATCCTGTTCAACTTTTCATCTTCTAATTGAATACTATTGGTCACAGTGTGTTGTCGTGCTATTTGGGGACAAGCTAGGTTATCGGGTAATTTTTCTTCTAGCTGCTGACTGCCTCCTACGCTCACTGGAACTGAACCACCGACTGAGGAGACTACCACATTTGGCAGTTCAGTTTCCTGCGAGGGAAAGTTGTCCTCTGCACCACTCCGTGCTGTAGTGACCACTGGATTTTGACCGCTTTGCACGTGACAATTAGGTTGACAAACAGAGATCCAATGGTTTACTCCATCAGGTTTCAGTTTACTAACAGCAGAGGTTGTTTTGCCATCCTCTAAAGGAGTAACTGCTGTGCTGACCTTCCCAATATCTCCAGGACTAAAAGCAACATCTGACCAGTCTCTGGTTACCATGGATCCTGTAGAATGAGGATTGAGCGAAGCAGCCACTTGCTGCTCTCCACTTGATATTACCATATTAAATGATGGTAGAGTTAAGTTCTGCTTCACATCTGTACAGGATGGGTCAACTGGCAAACCGACAGTTCTGCTTTGTTCTGGACTGGTTACACCAGAAGAAGACAAGGAAGTTAGATTTGCTGCATTTTCTCCTTCATTGTCTTCTGGAACAATACCTAAAGAACGCAAAATAAATTCTAAGGTATCCGATTCCTTTGCTAAAAGGTCCTCAGAGTTTGGTATTGAGTTTAGCTCCTCAACAACCTTTTCTGTGGATACATTATTTATTTCGCTATCATTTGTGGGGTAAACGTCAGAGGGTAGAGATTTATTTTCTATATGGATTCCTGCAGAAACCCCACTGCTGGTTTTGCAATGCAATCTTGCCTGACCTTGGTTATGAACTGAAGGATCAACTAGGTTTGATGGAGCACCAGACAGATTAGAAGCTGCAGCAGGGAAGGCAATGTATTGTTCTGGAAAACCCTGAGAAAGTGGAACTGGAACAGCACTCTCTTGATCATTTGATTCTGCATTTGACAAGTGAGCACCCACATTAGCAGCAGCCTTTTGCATTCGACTTATGTCTTCGGATCTTAATATTTGAGTTAAGTTCCTCTGGAAGCCTCCTGAAGTTGCACAGCATTTACTGATGAGGCAGCCCTCTGTGAATTGCTCCACTGGTACACTTTGGGAAGGGGATAAATCGTCCATGTTGTTTGGTGGTCGCAGGTTCCCGGATCCCTCATTCGAACAACTTGATGGCTTCAGCACTTCAGCTAATTTTGTGGTGAGCGATCTGGTGGCTCTTGTAAAAGCTGCACAGTTGACTTGATCCATCGAGTCTGCAGGCAGAGGATGTATCAGTGACCCTTCAGTCATACCTTCTGATTGTGTTAAGGGCACTGCATCTTTCACATTGCCGAAAATCTCAAACGAAGGAGAAGTTTCTGCATTCTGGTTCTCTTGAGCTCTAGAATGAGATGGATTGGAAGAGTTTGACACATTTGATTCAATAAGTGGCAAATATTCATTACGCACAAATTCTGCAACTTGTTGCCCTATTGTGGTGTTCTGTGAACTTGACAAAAAACCAGCATTCGGACACCAAACATCCTGGCAGCCAATCATCTGGGAAGCATGGTTGTCATGAGTCGATTGTGTGGCACTGATAGATGTGTTGTTCATTTGGCCCAGTTCAGATGGAACCGGTTGAACACGGGTGGAACAGCCTTCTAGCTTCTGACGTTTTGAATCATCATTCATTTTATTCCCATACGAAGTTCGCAACATATCATATAACGCCTTGATTTCTTTTAGACTTTGTTCATCATGTTGAGAAGTACTTGTCTTTGGGTCAGGAGAATTGGTTTGATTAGTGTCTGGTGAATTTATGGCATCCAGTGACTGCACTGAATGATTATATCCCCCATTTTGTTGGCTTGATCCCAGATAATTGGGATTAACAGGCACAGAGGCTAAAGTGCTCAGGCTGGTTGAGCTGGAATTAAAACAGTTAAAGGAATAATCTTGTATGTTGCACTCAGCACCTAAAGCCCTGCAGTGGGCGTGGGAATAAGAAGTCCCGACACCAAGGTGACAAACGGAAGTTTTCTCTTTATGAGCTTGGAGAGATGGGCTGGTTTGTTCAGTCAATGAATGGCAGTGTTGGTGATTTACCACATGGGGTTCTAAAGCTTGTTGCGTACCTGGTCTTGGAAAAACAGAATTGTCGCCCATATTTCTGCGTTGTGTACAGCGATCGCTCACTGATGTGGTGTTGCTCAGATTCTTAAAGTTCGAATAATTGGTTGGGTTTGAGTTCAGAGACATATGGTTAACACAAGAAATCTGTGATCCGTGTCCTTTCCATTCAGCCCCTTTATCCTTCTGTAGCCTCGGGAGTACAGGAGGGGGACAGGAATCGAGAATTTCTACATATCCATTCACCAAATCGGCTGATCTTTCTGGTATTATACTGGCATCCTGAGACAATGCATTGTGTGCTGTAAATTGATAAGATGGCATGATCGTAGGGTTTTGCTGTGGTACATTCACTTCACCTGACAGCAAGTTCACCTGTGCTGCCTTTCTTTTCCTTCTCTCCGTAACCTCAAATGCAAAAATTAACGCTTTCAACTCTCCGCTTGTAAGCTCTGCGAGGAACCTCAGTACTTCTGAACTCTTTCTCTTCCGTGAAGGCTGAGAATTATTTGGAATGTACATATTGGAAATGCTTTGTTTTCTATAGGTGGATTCACAATCTAGTCGCTGATTTTGAGAAGTTGTGCTACTAAAGCTTTGAGCTTCTGTTGGCAGAACAGCAGCAGACATTGAACAGTCCTCACCGGGGATCAGAGTACAAAGTGCATCTCCACTTGCCACTGTTCCATCCATGTAGTCAAGTGTTTCTTCATGGCAAAGGTTCATAAAGTGGTTTCCAGTTGGTGCCCGTGGAGCGGAGATGCTGTCCCTTTGCACCGCCTGCATTCCCTCTCCCTGTTGGCCAGTCTCAAACACGTGATGGTCAACGGACTCTTTGTAAAGTCTAGTATTCATGTTTTGAGATGGATCCAAATTGCGATAGCCTACATTGGAAGACTGCTGGTTAACAGTGTGGCTAAAAGATCCATGAACCTGTTGATAATTGGTCTGGGCACAGTTATTCCAATAATGTGCAGGGGGTCTAGCAGCAAAAGCCGTCCTACCGTCAGGCCACGTGGGACATTGCTCTGAAGTGGGCCACATCTTGTGGTTTAGCAGAGGTGATCCGACCCAAGCAGCAAGAGAGCTCGGAGCTCCAGTCTGCACCCCAGTAGAAGTGGGGCTTTGATATGATGGGAAATTCCTAACGGCTGGATGGGCCTTTTGGTGCCACCACGTTGAACTGCTGTGAGAAGGCACAATTTCAGGGGGAGTCCTAATGGACAATGGGTCTTTTGACACTGATCTATTTTGAAAACAAGTAGGTTGGCTTTCAGTTGTCAGAGAGCTCAAATAGGCAGGGTGGAATCTAATTTTAGCTTGGGAACCTCCAGTTAGTGTAGACAATAGATAGGAACGATAAGTGGTGTCACTGCAAGACGATAATTCACCCGAAGGATAGGCAAGTTGATTGGCAATTTCATGTGAGTAGCTTGGTGCTGATTCATTTGCAAAACGGTTAGATTCACAACTGACCTTCCAGGACTGGTGATTTGATGAAGGTGACCCATCATAAGCATAGTCAGGTCTCCAAAGAGTCTGCTGGGGCAGTGGGTATGATGCCATCAGCCCATGTTGATTGCCAAAAGCCTGGTGAGCAGAATTATTTGGAACACGGCGTTGCATCTTACGCTGTTTTTAAATTGGGTTCACCTGATCAGCTCCGTTCTTTTTGCTCTATTATAAATGATTCCTGTGAACAAGAAGTCAGAACTTTAAATTAGGAAAAATAACATTATCTGTGTATTAAAAACAGATCCTGTCCACAATAGGCACTGTTGTCACAGTTTTTAGTCACACTTTTATGTCAACTTTTCCTATTGTAATTTGTATGTCAACACTATCCATTCATCTTTGTTATAAACTGTCACATTATTTTTCTTGGAGAAAAAGGCCCCGAAACCAACTATTTTGTCCCTCATGCCAACCCAGTGCAGCAATAATTCTTCTCTGTGCCGTTTGTGATTAGTTTTCACTTAGTCCTCCTAGTACAGGCTCTACCGCAAGATTTTCACACAAGACCCAGTGATAATTTTCAATTCAGTGGAATTGTATCCCAGCAAGCAGCCAGAGAGAGGAGAGGAAAGAGAGAGAGAGAGAGAGAGAGAGGAAAAGTTGCTATTCAGGTGTTACAAAGTACAACTGGCACCTTACATGGAAGCTGCAGTCTTGTGCCATCAGGAAGATTAGTGAATTATGTTTTTCTGACAAATGTTTCATTGCTTGAGGTTTCTGCATGATCTTGGGATTTATTAGCAGCCACGGTAGACTTAGAACAAACCGCAGCATGGCAAGGGAAATTTCACTACAGGATGTTGACACCCAAGCCCATGGTACTGCTTGCCCCAATCACTGACCCTATACAGTTACTGATGAGCAAGGAATTTGTACAACCAAAACTCCTCCTCTGTACAGGGTTTGGTGATAATGGATGCAAAACAGGAAAGCCAGGTCTTGGGGCTTAATCACATCTATGATTGCACCTTCGGATTGACAGCCCAGCCTAACAGCATGGCAAAATTTCAAAAATAGCAAATTGCTCAGTCGTGTGCAACATAGGGATACCTTTTTTATTCTCACTGAAGTAAGCAGCAATAAGATACCATGAAATGCTGCTTCCAATGATGCTGTGGAGTTTTGAAGATTAAACAATCTGGAAGGATGCAAATTTCAACAGTGTCATCCAATGATTGGCGAGCTTAATTGGCATACCCTTTGATCTTCAGGTATTTATAAACAGATAGCTTAAAAACAATACTTCAGAAGTTTGCAGAAAGAAATCGTCTTCGAGGTGGAAGTTTGACAAATAGAAAAAGTTTCAAAATATATTCAATGCGATCCAATAACAAGCTAGTGCTGCATATTCTTGAAGTTATTTGAAAATAGCAGAATTTAGGTCTGTGTAAGGTATTTGCCCAATCTCTGCTGATGAAGCAGGGCAAAAGATTTATAGATCCCCAAAGAGATCGAACTGACATCCTATAGAGCTGGCGTGTCAAAGTCACTTTCCAAGATGGACCTGTTGATACTTACCTCCATTTAGATATTATTTCCTACATTTCAATAGTGACTACACTTTTGAAGTACTTCATTGCTGTAATGTGCCTTGGGACATCCTGATTCATGGAAGATGCTGTGTATATACACGTGCTAGTGAGATCAGGAATAGGAGAATTGACCAGATGAACGCGTGGCTGGAGAGATGGTGTAGGGAGGGAGGGATTTAGATTCCTGAGGCATTGGGATAGATTCTGGGGAAGGCGGGACCTGTACAAGTTGGATGGGTTGCACCCCAGCAGGACCAGGAACAATATCCTCGCAGGGGTATTCGCTAGTACTGTGGGGGAGGGTTTAAACTAGATTGGCTGGGGGATGGGAACCTGAGCGGGCAGACATAAGAGAGGGAAACAAACATAGGAATGGAAGACAGAAAAGTAGAAAGCAAAAAAGTGGAAGGCAGAGGAACAAGGGCTAGCAGCAAATAGGACCATAGTACAAAAAGTATAAAAATGTTAAAAAGGTACTGTATCTGAATGCATGGAGCATTCACAATTAAGGTGGATGAATTAGCAGCACAAATCGATGTTAAACGTGTAGGATATGACTGCGATTATGGGGACATAGCTGCAGGGTGACCAAGGCTGGGAACTGAATATCCAACGGTATTTGAATGGACAAGACAAAAAAAGTGTCGTGGCATCACTAGTTAAGGATGAAATCAGTGCGATAGTGAGAGGGGATATTGGCTCAGTAAATCTAGATGTAAAGTGAGTCTGGGTGGAGCTAAGAAGCAACCATAGTGGGAGTTGTCTATGGGCCTTCAAACAGTAGTGATAAGGTAGCATTAAACAGGAAATTAGAGATGCATGTAACAAGGGTGCTACAGTGATCATGGACGACTTTAATTTACATATAAGACTGGGCAAACTAAATTAGCAATAATGCTGTGGCGGATAATTCCTGGAGTGTGCACGAGATGGATTTTTAGACCAGTATGTCAAGGAACCAACTAGGGAACAGGCTATCCTGGATTTGGTATTGTGCAATGAGAAGGGTTTAATTGATAATCTTGCTATGCGGGGTCCTTTAGGGAACAGTGACCATAACATGTTAGAATTCTTCATTAGGATAGAAATTGAAATAGTCTGATCTGAAACTAGGATTCTAAATCTTAAAGGAAACTACAAAGTTATGAGGCGTGAGTTGGCTGACATCGATTGGGGAACTTCATTAAAAGGCATGACGGTGGATAGACAATGGTTCGTATTTAAAGGAACAAATGGGTGCATTGCAACAGTTATCCATTCCTTTCTGGCACAAAAACACAACAGGAAAAGCAGCCTAAACATGGCTAACAAAAGAAATTAAGGATAGTATTAGATCCAACGGAGTCATATAAAGGTTGCTAGAAAAAGTAGCAAGCCTGAGGATTGGGAGCAGTTTAGAATTCAGCAAAGGAAGACCAAGAGATTAAGAGGGGAAAGAGAGTAGGAGAGTAAACTTGCAAAGAACATATAGAAGCTTTTACAGTCCGCTTTTAAATATGTAAAAAGAAAAAGATTAGAGAAGACAAATGTAGGTCCCTTAAGGTCTGAAACGGGAGAATTTATAATAGAGAACAAGGAGATGGCAGAGCAATTAAACAACTACTTTAGTTCTGATTTCACAGAGGAAACACAAATAACTTCCCAGAAATACTAGGGAACCAAGGGTCTAGTGAGAAGGAATTGAAGGAAATTAGTATCACTGAAACAATAGTGCTGGAGAAATTAGTGGGACTGAAAGCTGATAAATCCCCAGGGCCTGATAATCTACATCCCAGGGTACTAAAGGAGGTGGCCATAGAAATAGTGGATGTGTTGGTTGTCAACTTCCAAAATTCTGTAGATTCTGGAACAGGCTCAGCAGATTGAAGGGTGGCAAATGTAACCTCACCTATTTAAAAAAAAAGGAAAGAGGAGGGAGAAAACAGCGAATTACAGACTGGTTAGCCTAACATCAGCAGTAGGGAAAATGCTAGAGTCTATTATAAAGGATGTGATAACAGGACACTTATAAAATATCAATGGGATTAGACAAAGTGAACATGGATTTATGAAGGGAAATCAAGTTTGACAAACTTACTGGAGTTTTTTTGAGGGCGCAACTAGCAGAATAGATAAGGGAGAGCCAGTGGATGCAGAGCATTTGGATTTTCAGAAAACTTTTGATGAAGTGCCATATAAGAGATTAGTGTGTAAAACTAAAGCATATGGGACTGGGGGTAATATATTGGCATGGATTGATAATTGGTTAGCGGACAAGAAACAGAGTAGGAATAAATGGGTCTTTTTCGGAGTGGCAGGTGGTGACTAATGGGGTACTGCAGGGATCAGTGCTTGGACCCCAGCTACTCACAATATATATCAATGATTTGGATGAGGGAACCAAATGTAATACTTCCACATTCCCACATCAGCAAACTTGAACGATGAGGATTAAGAGACTTCAAAGCGATTTAGACAAGTTGAGTGAATGGGCAAATACATGGCAGATGCAGTAAAACATGGATAAGTGTGAAGTTATCCACTTTGGTAGGAAAAACAGAATGGCAGAGTATTATTTAAATGGTGATTGGGAAATGTTGATGTACAAAGGGACCTGGGTGTTCTTGTACACCAATCACTGAAAGCAAGCATGCAGGTGCATCAAGCAGTTAGGAAGACAAATGGTATGTTGGCCTTCATTGCAAGAGGACTTGAGTACAGGAGCAAGGATGTTTTATTGCAGCTGTACAGGGCCATGGTTGAGGTCACAGCTGGAGTAGTGTGTGCAATTTTGGTCTCCTTACTCATGAAAGGATATACTTGCCATAGAGGGAGTGCAGCGAAGGTTCACCAGACTGATTCCTTGGATGACAGGATTGCCGCAGGAAGAGAGATGGGTCAACTAGGCCCATATTCACTGGAGTTTAGAAGAATGAGAGGAGATCTCATTGAAGCATAAAAATTCTGACAGGGATGGACAGACTGGATGCAGGGATGATATTTCCTCTGGCTGGGGTGGGGTGGTCTAGAACAAGTGGTCACAGTCTGAGGATACCGGGTAGATCATTCAGGACTAAGATGAAGGTGGTGAACCTGTGGAATTCTCTACCCCAGAAGGCTGTGGAGGCCAAGTCACTGAATATATTTAAAGGAGAAAATAGATAGATTTATAGACTCTAAAGGCATCAAGGGGTGTGGGGAGAGAGCAGCAGTATGGCTTTGGGATAGGGGTTCAGCCATGATCACATTGAAAAGGGGAGCAGGCTCAAAGGGCCAGATGACCTATTCCTGCTATTATTTTCTATGTTTCTAAATGCAACTTCTATTTACTGTTGCACAACAACCAGTGGCTGCATGCCACATGTGAATGAGGACCTTTAACACCCCTGCTACAGAAGACAGAATCGTCTCTGCATGGCTGAGAAAAGAACACGGCTTTAGCATAAAACCATCCCATATCTAAATAGGCCTAAGCATGAATATTTCAATTGCTGTTACAGAGCTACTAAAAGCAAAACTGTCTAACTTCACAGCAAGTTAAACTGCTGTAGGTTGTGACACCGTACCCATGGATAACCCCTTCAGTTGACAGGTCTGATGTGTTGAAAGTAGCTACCTATACAGTTCTCCCTCTTTCACGCTTAGGTCTTTATAGGGACCGTTAACATTTAATGAGAAATCCGAGCACCTCGTCTAACCAATAGAACTATGCCACAAGATTTCAGAAACAAAAATCAAATCAAATACTTAATATGGTTTATAACTACATATGTTATTCAGGTTTATTTCTTACTGCCCCCAAGAATTCGCATACTTTATGGGGAGAATTTTCCCCATGTCGGGAGGGCTGAGTGGGCGTGGGCGGGCGTACACCTGATCGCCACCCGCGATCGGGTCTGCGCCGCCATTTTACGCGGGTGGGCCAATTAAGGCTCGCCCAGTGTATTTCTTGACTCCTGAGGATAGCGGGTGTGGGCAGGCAGCAGTGGGAGTGCACTGACTGCCGGGTCCAATGGCAATCCAGCAGCCTGTTTAAATGAGGGCCTGGCAGCTCTCCCCACAAACAACTCGAGTGCAGTTACAGCATTGAATCATTCACAGCAGGTATCCCTCGCTGGGTGGGCCAACAGAGATTGCACATTCCTAGCTCACACTGAGAGGGTTGAGCTAAGATGGGTTCTGCACCCACAGCATGTGAGACACTGGCACCCAGAGTATAAAATGGGGGTAAAACTCAAGGATCTGCATCTAGGCAGAGTGCTAGAACTGGGAAGCATGTCAAAGTCAGGGTGCTAACAGGCTGGGAAGGGCAGGTGGTGGGGCACCAATCCATCTGCTGGCCTTTGCGTTCCACGTGCTTGTGCCTCCTTGTTTAGCAAGGTTACGCCTTGTGGTGGCACATGTGAAGGAGGCAGCATTTGGGCAATGGAGAGGGTGGTGGGGGGGGTCAGCCCTGGCTTCTTTGGGTGAATGTGCAGCAGCTGCAGGGTGACATAGAACTAGAGCCCTGCAATGTCCCACTCTGGCTGGGTGTGTAGGGATGTGATGGGAATCCAGGTACAGGCTGGACTAATCAATGCTCTTCTCTCCTTTTCAGGGGAAGACTGTGCACAATTCCGCAGAGTGGATGTGGACTGGCGGAGGCCAGGCCCAGTTGACCATCTTGACTCCATTCGAACAGCAGGCCATGGATCTGGGGAGGCGCCATGCCCCCAGGTCCACTGGTGGGCGTGAGGGTCGGGTGCCACGGGGAGGTATGTTTGCCAAGCACTGAGATCACCATGTGTGTCCCAGAAACCATGGCACTGCTGAATGCTCAGTGATTGAAGTTAGCAACATTTGGTTGACCATTGATTATGGAAGGATGAGAGCATAATGATCCGGGGGAATCGACATGCAAATTGACATTGTCTGCACTTTAATTGAGTTTTTCCAGGTAATTCTGTTTTTGTAACTAACCAAATGTCTTTGTTGTTCCTTTCAGCATCACCGGAGCAGGGCAGGGGGGAGGAGGCAGAGGGCCCACCTCTCACACCGGAGGGCCCAGAGCAAATCCACTCACCAACGTCACACTATCTCTGCCAGGCAGGCACCAGCGCAGATACTAGCACCTTGGTGGGGATTAGATCTTTGGCTAGTGTCCCGGGGCACAGCGGTGAGGGCATTTCACACTCGCTTGAGGTGCAGGCAGAGACAGAATGCCCAGGGTGCCGGCAGTCGGAGGACTGCTGGGGACCAGCTACATGCTCGGTCGGTGGTTGATGATGTGCCTCTGGAGTCGTCCGTGAGGCAGCGAACGCTGGAAGTGCAGCAGGGTGTGCGGGAGGATCTGATGGAGATACGTGAGGCTATGTGTGACATGGTGCCCGTGCTGGAGGAGTCCATGCGGAGCATCACCGATGCAATGAGCCTCATGTCCGAGCACCATGCGTCCTCCATGGAGAGAGCGGCGACTCTTGTGGAGAGGCTCCTCCAGGAGAACAATCAGGGCTTCCTGGGGATGTGCTCTGACCAGCAAACCCTCACAGCGGCATTGACCTCAGCTGGTCATTACCCATGTGGGAGATGGTTTGGGCACCAAGTATCCCAGCTCGGTGCCCATCCATCTACAGTGAGCAGGGAGGTCCGAAGCGACCTCTCGTTAGTGCAGCAGCTGCCTGTCATCTCTGTGGGCACCTCTCAGGGCACTCAGATGAGGGTGGCAGCTCCTCCGCCCCTCTCCCAGTGACTGTGGCATCCGATGAGGCTGCAGTGACTGGGGAGAAGCCAGCTGTGGAACTGGCTGCTCCTTCCTAGGCAGGGCCAAAGGCTCCATGGGCCAGAGATCATCGAGGCCAACAGGACAGCAGAGTGAGCAGGCTGTCTCAGACGCCAGTGCCAGCGAGGGGGTAGCACCAAGACATAGTACCCGTAAGCGTAAATTTAAGGCACCTTAGGCACACCACGGGTTTCTCACTGGTGCTTTTATGTTGCCTCACTATTAGTTTATTAACACCTTGTGTTATGTGCAACACGTTTTATTTTGGTTTCTGAACTTCATTTTGTTATATCATTAAATTTTGATATGTGAGCATGGCTCAGGGTGATTCCTTACTCCTGCAGGTGGACGGGAACCCATGATGTTATGAGTGAGTTGTTTGACATTAACTAAGGTCCTTGTCAATAAAGCTCAATGTTCCTATCCAGGCAGATTTTGCCCTCAGGTGCAAGCCCTGCAGCCCTGGCGTGTGTTGAAGGTCCAGCTGTGGTGTGCTAGCTGAAGGTTCGTTGGATTAAAGCCTCCCGGGTGTCCCTGCCTCCCTGGAGTATGCCCGGGTCAGCGTCTACCCCCTCAGCATTTCCCTGTGCGTGCTCATCCTTGGACTCACTGCTGGACTCATCGTGTGCAGCCGCAGCCACTGCATCAACATCTTCATCATCCACTGTGTCCCCCCTTTCCAGCGCAAGATTGTGCAGAGCGCAGCATGTAACCACTATCACCGACACACGATCTGGGGGGTATTGGAGTGCGCCCCCTGGAGCGATCCAGACATCGGAAGCACATCTTGAAAAGACCAATGGTTCTCTCCACCACAGCCCTTGTGGAGATGTGGCTCCTATTGTAGCACTGCTCAGCTTCTGTTCTTGGATGGCGGAGAGGCATCATGAGCCACCTTCTGAGGGGATAGCCCTTATCACCCAGCAGCCACCCATCCAGCCGGGCTGGAGCACTGAAGAGCCCCGGCACCTGGGAGTGTCTGAGGATGTAGGCGTTGTGGGAGCTGCCTGGGTACCTTGCACAGACTTGTGTACAGTCTATAGCACCCTGGACACGGGGGAAGCCAGCAATGGCCGTGAAGCCTCTGGCTCGCTGTGTCCGACTTGCCTGGTCCCAACGGTAGTGGATGAAGGTAAATGCCTGTCTGAACAGAGCGTCTGTGACCTGCTTGACACAAGTGTGGACAGCTGATTGGGAGACACCGCAAAGATCACCCACTGGGCCCTGGAAAGAGCCAGAGGCATAGAAGTTGAGGGCAGCTGTGACCTTCACTGGCATGGGGTGTCCACCCACACAGTTAGGGGAGATCTCAGGCCCAATCATCTGACAGATATAGTGGACTGTCTCCCTTGAGAGACAGAGCCTCCATCTGCACCTCCGTCATATTGAGGCAGCTGCTTCGCCGCCTGTAAACCCTGGCAGCAGGATAGTGGCGTCCTCTACGGCCCCTTCCGCCTTGGACTTCCTGTTGTGCCTTTGCCTCGCCTCCCAAAGGTGGCTTCCTTAGAGGCTGAATGTGGACTTCTGGCCTCCTCCCCCCTCAGAGGAGGTGCCTCCAGTGGAGAGCACAACTCCCATTCCCAGGGTAAGGGAAGGCTTCCTTAAACCTGCAGGCCCCAAAAATGATCTTTACTGTAGAGTCCTGACCTGAAGGCTTTTACTCCCCTCAAGCAGCTGGTATGAGGTTTGAAGTATTCCTGCTCACACAGGCAAGTATCAGTAATTTTCACAATTAAACATCTGACAGATCACATTCGCGACCCCACTCACCCCTCTTATCCTGCCCGTGGATGAGGCTTATAAAAATGTCTCCTAACCGCCTGCCCGTTGTGCCCGTGCAACATCCTGAAGATCTCATGGACTGCCTCAAAGGCCTTAACTACATGATTAATTAATGCGGGCGCGCATCTGAGAACATCAGGCGGCCACCCACCGAAATATCACGATGGTGCGTGGTGACGTCGGGAAGCTCGCCCAACGTCACCGTGCGTCATTTTACACAGTGTGCGGGGCCCACTCCAACAAGAAAATTCTGGCCTATGATTTCTTAGGGTTATTTACTTCTGGTCAGGACCACTGACACGTATGCCACAGTCCTCTGGAAAATTCTCCTCAGCTCCAGCTATTCTGATAAGTAAAATTTTCATTTACCATCTCTGGACTGTGGACGCCTCAGTTCCTTGTTGTCATTACTTTTCCAATACTTCCAAGATAATCTGTGTGTTGCTTTCTTTATCACAAGACTCTGTGGGGACCACTGTAGATTCTTCCACTATTTCCAAGCTAGGCAATCTTCAAGCTTCTGTTCCCTCACATCAAACTGAAACTAAGCCTTGCCCACATTCTACATGGTGAAAAATGAATTTAACTTTTTACTTTGCTTACAGTGCAGGTCTGTCATTTGCTTTGGCTAATTCCTCTGAGTGAGCTGCAAACAGCACACACCAGTTCCCAGCTGCACTTAAGTGTTCTCCCAGCAACACCCAGGTAAAATGAAACTGGAAAGACTTTCTAACCTCTACCCATCTCCATAATGACAGTCTGCTCTGGGTTGTCCTCAAACTGATCTTTTGTTTAATTTTCCCTCATTTACAATTGCTTCTTTGATCTGGTGAAGTAACTGGGTTTTACAACCTTTCAGGGTTTACTGAATGCTTTTAAAACTAATTTAGCTCCAACTCCCAAAACAAAACATTTCTGTGGACCATTCTTTGGAGGATTACAGACTTCACCTCTCCAACACCCCAGTATGTAAGCAAGCTCACTGTTTTATAGCTCTCTTTTCTACTGTGACTTTAACAAACCTGGGTCAGGTGAAGTAACTGGGTTTTACAACCTTTCAGGGTTTACTGAATGCTTTTAAAACTAATTTAGCTCCAACTCCCAAAACAAAACATTTCTGTGGACCATTCTTTGGAGGATTACAGACTTCACCTCTCCAACACCCCAGTATGTAAGCAAGCTCACTGTTTTATAGCTCTCTTTTCTACTGTGACTTTAACAAACCTGGGACAGCTTTTGAACTGCCATTTCTCGAGTTGGCTTGGCAATCTCTAAATCCCAGCATTTTAATTACCTTTCCTTTACAACTTTAGTCTACAGTGTACTAAAAATTGCCTCTAAAATATTAACATGAACCAGGCATTCGCAACAATAAGTATACCTATAGGCTAAGTGACTCCAGAATTACATACACACATTCACTCAATCACCAAAATTTTATACCCTTATTGTGGATCCAAAATATCAAACCCACTAAACCAATCACTGGCTGACAACCAAAACCTAATATCCAATTATAAAATGGTGTCAATCATCCAATGTCTTAATTTGCTTAGATTCCAATCCTACAGCCCGTTTAACTTAACTCCACCATCATCATATTTCCCCTTTACTTCCAACTAGTTACATCCATGACCATTTAAATTTCTGAACCAGAATGAGTCCCTTTCCTCCAGTCCTAAAAGAAACCTTCTAATCACCCAGATAGGGAATCCCTAAGCTTCCTGGGGATCTTTACCGTTATATCACCTTACCCAAGTAACATTCGTACGCTTGCACCTTAGTTGTAACCCAAATCCCTGTTCCACCTCCACGTGCCTCTTTATTTTGTTCTTACTATAAATTTCACACACACCATCATCCCAGGAGTGCTGCAAGGATCAGTGCTGTGGCCTCAACTATTTACAATTTTTATTAATGACTTGGATGAAGTAATATATCTAAATTTGCTGATGATACAAAGCTTGGTGGGAATGCATGGTATACATAAAGAGGCTGCAAAGAAATGTAGACAGGCTTTTTATTTTTATTCATTCACGGGATGTGGGCTTCGCAGCTGGGCCAGCATTTATTGCCAATCCCTAGTTGCCCTTGAGAAGGTGGTGGTGAGCTGCCTTCTTGAACCGCTGCAGTCCATGTGGTGTAGGTACACCCAGAGTGCTGTGAGGCAGGGAGTTCCAGGATTTTGACCCATCAACAGTGAAGGAATGGCGATATATTTCCAAGTTAAGATGGTGAGTGACTTAGATGGAACCGCCTGGAAGTTCCCCTCCATCTGCTGTCCTTGTCCTTCTGGATGGTAGTGGTTGTGGGGTTGGAAGGTGCTGTCGAAGGAGGCTTGTTGAATTCCTGCATTGCATCTTGTAGATGGTACACACTGCTGCTACTGTGCGTCGGTGGTGGAGAGTGTGAATGTTTGTGGATGGGGCGCCAATCAAGTGGGCTGCTTTGTCCTGGACGGTGTCAAGCTTTGAGTGTTGTGGGAGCTGCACACATCCAGGCAAGTGGGGAATATTCCATCACACTCCTGACTTGTATCTTGTAGATGGTGGACAGGCTTTGGGGAGTCAGGAGGTGAGTTATTCGTCGCAGGATTCCTAGCCTCTGACCTGCTCTTGTAGCCACAGTATTTATATGGCTAGTCCAGTTTAGTTTCTGGTCAATGGTAACCCCCAGGATGTTGGTAATGGGAGATTCAGTGATGGTAATGCTGTTGAACATCAAGGGGCGATGGTTGGATTCTCTCTTGTTGGAGATGGTTATTCATGCAATGTTACTTGCCACTTGTCAGGTCTTGCTGCATTTGGATATGGACTGCTTCAGTATCTGAGGAGCCACGAATGGTGCTGAACATTGTGTAATCATCAGCGAACATCCCCACTTCAAACCTTATGATGGAAGGAAGGTCATTGATGAAGCAGCTGAAGATGGTTGGGCCGAGGACACTACCCTGAGGAACTCCTGCAGTGATGTCCTGGAACGGAGATGACTGACCTCCAACAACCACAACCATCTTCCTTTGTTCTAGGTATGAATCCAACCAGTGGAGATTTCCCCCTGATTCCAGTTTTGCTAAGGCTCCTTGTTGCCACACTCTGTCAAATGCGGCCTTGATGTCAAGGGCAGTCACTCTCACCTCACCTCGGGAGTTCAGCTCTTTTGTCCATGTTTGAACCAAGGCTGCAATGAGGGCAGGAGCTAAGTGGCCCTGGCTGAACCCAAACTGGGTGTCAGTGAGGTTATTGCTAAGCAAGTACCGCTTGATAGCACTGTTGATGATCCTTTCTTAAGTGAAGTGAATTAGCTAAGCTAAGCGAATAGGCAACATGGTGGCAAATGGAGTATATGTGCAGAAGTGAGAAATAATTCACTGTCTTGTAAGAACAGAAAAGCAGAATATTTTTCTAAAAGGGTGCGAAACTTCTAAATGCTTATTTTCAGAGGGACTTGGTTGTGCTCGTACAAGTAGTACAGAAAATTAGCAAACAGGTACAACAAGCAATTAGGAAGGCAAATGGCCTTTATTGCAAGGGGATTGGAGTACAGGAGTAAAGAAATCTTGAGGTGGTAAAGCGAATGTTCACTGGATTGGTTCCTGGGATGAGAGGGTTGTCCTACGATGGGAGAGGCTAAACAAATTGGGCCTATACTTTGAGTTTAAAAGAATGAAAGTGATCTAATTGAAACATACAAGATTCAGGAGGTACTTGGAGGGTGGGCACAGAGGTTATTTCCCCTGCCTGCAGAATCTAGAACATGGGGACACACTCCGAGGATTAGGAGGCGATTATTTAGAATGGAGATGAGGAGAAACCTCTTCACTCAGAGGGCTGTGAATCTTTGGAGCTCTCTAGCCCAGAGAGTTGTGGGTGCTCCGTCGTTGGATATATTTAAGGCCAAGATCGATAGATTTTTGATCTCTCAGGGAAATCAAGGGATATAGGGAGTGGATGGGAAAGTGGAGTTCCAGCAGACGATCAGCCACGATTGTACCGAACGATGGAGCTGGCTCTAGATGTCACCTGGTCTATTCCCGTTCGTATTTTTAATGTTCCTCCTCCTCTGACCAGCTAATGAAAGGGCAGGCACTCTGAATTTTAATTGTTTAATCTGACCCTTTTCATTCTAACATTCCCCTCAACAAGTGTGTTTTGTTGCTACACTGTCTCCCAACCTAGATTTTAACAACTCTTATGTGAGACTAAGTGTCCTGGAGTTATGACTAGGTCTGAGAAACTGTTCTGTCATTGCCTGCAGGCCCTGCTGCAGTTTTGCAATTTCCTGTTTCTAACTGCTGGGTAGTGGTTAATTTCCAATGCATGTGCTGGACCCCCAAAGCCAACTCTAGGGCTGAGTTTGCACCATGGCATACGTGATCTGTCAATTATGTGTTTGCCTCTCTTCCTCCTGCTGTTTCTGCAATTTAGAACACCATTCTCTTCACGGAGGCTAACCATCATTTCAATTATAGCCTAGTTAGCTTATCTAACACTACTGTTTCTTTCATCACATTTCTGAGCAGTTCCCCTTTGAGTCTTCAATGTTTCCATCCACAAAAGGGCCCTCCATCCTTCTTACTTATCACTGTTCTCTACCCACATCCCCCAGGAGAGAACCTCATTATCAGCAGCAGTCATCTTCTGATGACTTCTCACAAGAAAAAAAAATATAGAAAATATAAGGTGAACATTGCTGGCAAGGCCAGCACTTAATGCTCATCCCTAATTGCCCTCAGGGAAGTTGAACCACTGCAGTCCATGTGGTGTAAGTACACCCACAGCGCTGTAGGTAGGGCGTCCCAGGATTCTGACCTAGTGACATTGAAGGAACAGTGATATAATTCCAGTCAGGATGGTGTGGTGTTCCCATGCATCTGCTGCCCTTGTCCTTCTAGATAGTAGTGGTTGCAGTGCTGTTGAAGGAGCCCTGATGAGTTGCTGCACTGCATCCCTGCTGATGGTACACACTACTGCCATTGTGCATTGGTGGGGAGGGAGTGAATGCTTAAGGTGGTAGATGGGGTGCAATCAAGCTGCCTGGACAGTGTTGAGCCTCGTGTGTTATTGGAGCTGCACTCATCCAGTCAAGTGCGGAGTATTCCAGCACATTCCTGACTTGTGCCTTGTAGATGGCAGACAGGCTTTGGGAAGTCAGGAGGTGAGTTACTCGCCACAGAGTTCTCAGCCTGCTCTTGTAGCCATGGTATTTACAGTTAATCCAGTTCAGTTTCTGGTCAATAGTAACCCCCAGCATGTTGATAGTAGGGGTTCTATCCACTAGTCCCTCCTCATCTATCCCGCTAATTACAACCTCAAAAATTCTAACAAATTTGTTAAACACAATTTGCCTTCCATAAATCTGTGTTGACTCTGTCCAATCATGTCCTGATTTTCTAAGTGCCCCTTTACCACATTCCTAATAATACATTCTAGCATTTTGCCTAGTAGTAATAATAAAAATAAAAAAATAAAATAAAAATAAAAATAATAAATGCTGGAAAAAGAGACATGTTGAAGCTTTTTATCTTGCACTCATCAGGACACTTCGCAAGATTACCAATATAAAAGGGGAAAACAATTTATACTGTATGTGAAGAGAGTGCTGATTGGTTGGCAAGTGGACTCTGATTGGCAGAGGCATTGCCATGGAGAATGCACCAGCGATAGTGACTGCCAGTTATCTTAAAGCAAAGCATTGTTTGAAATTTAAACCAGGCAGCTTGACCCTGATTGGTCAAGGCATTGCCCTGAGGAATGAGTCAGCGAATGGCTGTCACTTATTTTGTTTAGCTGAAACAGGCGCAGTGTGTGTACATGTTCTTTCTGTTTGCTAAGAACAGCGCCCGGTGTATTAATATATGTAACTTCTGGTACAATCTAGTAACACAATAATATCAGGCTTTCTGGTTTAAAGCTCCCTGTATTTTCCTTCTCTCCTTTCTTGAATAGTGGTGATAAACTTGCTACCTTTCAATCCTTGGGTTCCATTCTAAAATCTAGCAAATTCTGGAAGATCAAAGCCAATGCACCCATTATCTACATAGTGTTGCGAGTATCTAGTTCATGGTTCTTATGTTTTAAGTATGGCTTAAGTTTTGGGAATTAAAGTTTTAACTGTGGAAGATGGGGGCATCTGGTTGAGAGGCTGATGAGAACCCTGAGGTAGATGCAATTAAAACAAGCTTGGGGTTTATTATACTTAAAAGATTGGGGCTACGTTGACTTACAAGGCTAAGATCAAAAAAGCAGATGGACTTACTTAGCTAAAGAACTGGAGATAGGATGTCTTCAATCCCCGCAGTAAGGGCAGTCCTAAGAGATGTTTTTGTTTTGGGAGTTAGAGCTAAATTAGTTTAAAAGCAGTGAACCCTGAAACATTGTAAAAATCTATTTTTCTTCAGATCGAAGAAGGAATTTTAACTTAGGAATACTTAACATAATGATCTGTTTGCAGACATCCCAGAGCATGCCATGTTGTCATGGAGACAAATTCACCCTCCACACTATTACTGCAAAGAGATCACACTACCCGAGTACCTTGATATCCTGGGCTGTCTTGTTGGAGCAGAGATTGAGGAGTTATAACAGCTTTCTGATGAGCATGAACGTATGGCATAAGCTGGCCCAAGGTAATGATATCTCAGAAGGTGCTGATGCAATGTGGAAAGTTCACTCAGCCATGCTTATGATGGTCTAGAATGTTAATTTAGTCATTTGTGGTTATAGTAATGAAGAAATAACATTTTCAGAGGGCAATATAACCATGACCACCACCACCAAGATTAGAAAACTTTCAACAGGCATAAGTGCATTTTTGTTGCTTTCTTGTTACTATTCTGATGTCACTTGTATGTATCTTTGACGTGCTATGATTTACAGGTGGTATGCTAATTCTACCTTTGATTTCTGTATAAGAAACATGAGTGAGATACTGTATATTGCACTTGTACTGAATGGTGAAGAATGATTTCTCAACAAAGCCTACCCTGTATTGTTACAACTGCACGTGTGAAATCTAACATTAATAAGATGAATTAGAAAAAGCAAGCAGTACAACACATACTATTACTGAAAATATGTTTGTCTAGTCTATAAGAAGATTAAAGTCCCCCATGATTAGTGTATTAGCCTTGTTACAGGCACCTCTAATTTCCCGATTTATACTCTGCCCTACAACTGCTGTTGGGAGGCCTATAAAATACTTCCACTGGAGTTTTCTGCCCCATATTGATTCTTAGCTCCACCCAAATTGATTCTATATCTTAATTTTCTGAGCCAAGATCCTTTCTCTCTACTGTCGTTATCCCATCCTTTATTATCAAGGCTACCCCCTCCTTTTCCATTTTGCTTGTCGCTTCTGAAGGTCAAGCATCCTGGAATATTTAATTCCCAACCTTGGTCACTTTGTAACCACATCTCTGTAGTGGTTACTAGATCAAATCCATTTATTTCTGTGCTATTCATTCATCTACTTTGTTGTAAATGCTTCATGCATTCAGATATAGTTCCTTTAGCTTTAACTTTTTTCTATTTTACCTTGATGTCAACAACTCCGAACCAAAGTTCCTTGGGATGCAGACAGACTGTAGATGTGGTTTTCCGGAATCACAATGCTGTAGTTCTGGCACACCACCTACCCTGCCATCCCTATCTAATTATTTATTAAATTCATTAACATTTATCTATTTAATCACCCCAGCTAATACTTTCAGTTCTTGAAAAAAAAACTCATTACTCGATATAGCTCAAGTTACAGGTAGATTAAATTCAGTATTTACCTGTTATTTACTCCTGCTACCCCTCCATGTGCTCTAACATGACTGTGATTTTTCTCACAGTTTGCTCTACCGATAGGGTAGAGAGAGCTAAGAACTGGTTAGAGTGTCTAGCAATAGGGGACCTTAAAGACAAATCTTGCAGGAGTTAAGTTAGGAAATACTTCTACATGCAATGGGTGATAGAAGTTTAGCAATTGATGCTGGATCAATTGTTAATTTTAAACCTGAGATTACTAAGGGTAATGGTGGGTATATGGAGTTAGGTCACAGATCAGCCATGATCTCATTGAATGACACAGTGGATCAGCATCAAGGGGCTAACTGCTCTTTTGTTCCTATCTCAAAGGTGCTATATATAAATATGAGGTATTTGCTTCTGTGGAATGCACCGAACACTTGTGTTAATCTTTGCCTGGTCACAATGGGGAAAACACCCTTCTTGGTCCAAACAATAAGATCCAGTTGCTGGTGTCAGTGAAACCCCTGCCTCAAGTGCTGTAAGGTATTAGTGACACTGGTGAGAGTCTCACAAAGCTGAAACTTACCAAACACAACCTGGCAGCAGGCCCAGATTTCTACGATGGCTCAACAGATACAAATATCTTGCTACAATGGAGAAAAAGTAACGATATAGTTGCCACTGGCCCAAATCTTCGGCTCGGTGAGTGGGCCCCGCCCCCGCTCACCGAGGCATAAAATGACGCGCGGTGATGTCAGGCGGGTGTCCCAATGTCACCGTGCTTCATTTAGATTTTCAGTTCAGCGGGCGCGCAGCCAACCCGGCTGCACGCCCAAACTGTCAAAGGCCTATTAAGGCCATTTAAATATCAATTAAAACTAATAAACTGAGCTGCTTGTCCAACCTTAAGGTTGGCGGGGGGCAGGCAAAGAGCCCAGGCGGCCTTCGCATTTTTCATGGAACCTCATCCACGTGCGGGATGAGGTTTCATGAAGGGTTTATAAATTAAATAAATCTTTTCATTAATGTTCATTGACATGTCTCAGCTCATGCGACATTGCCACATGAGGGGACATGTCTTAAAATGTTTTCTTTTCTTTATTAAAATTTTGGGAACTTAAACTAATCTCCCCGAGGCATCTCTGTGGCTCAGGGAGATTTCTGCACTCTTTCACACACATGCAAGAATGAGTGCAGACCCCGACTCAGGTGACCACCCTCCCCATGCCGCACAGGGAGGTCTCAGTGCTTCCGTGTGCGTGCCACGCTGGGCGGAGCTTAATTGGCCTGCCCACATAAAATGGCGACATGGACCCAATCGGGTCCTCGCCCCCTCCCCAACAGGGGGAGAATTCTCCCCACTCATTTCCACTGACCTAGGTCTTGCAGCATTGGAAATCACTATATATCTGATTTTTTTTTTTAAACAAACAGGCATCATTGGGTTTACCAAGTGTTTTTGTTTTTGCCTTTGGACATTGTCAGCCAAGAATAAAGCACTTTGTAAACACAGCACTACATCCTGTTTATAATACTGGGCATCGTCATACAAAATTCACTGCGACCATAAAGACACTTGCCATGGGCAGTCATGCCATTACTACTTTACAAATGTCTCAGCTGGTGTTATCCTCCAATTTACAGAATTTACACGATAATGTTAACGGTTCACTGATCGAACAAGCTTCAACCAGCTCCTAGCATTACAGCCTACCCAGCCCTAACATTGCAGTATACAACTGGGGCTAATTTATATTTAATCGACACTGAAGTATCATCTGACAGGAGAGAAGAATTTCTCTGAATCCCACTAAATTAGGTGTAAATAAACCATTTCTTTCCACATTCTTGAAAATCTCTCCCAGTTTGCTATATCTTCACTCTTCCCTTTGATAGCAGTGTGAAATAATGGAAGGAATCACAGGATGATGAACGGGCTGCAATACAAGTGCTCCTTCCATGACCGTAACCGTCTTTAAGGAGCCGATAGTAGGTGAGTCCTCTAGGTGGGAGAGTTTTATAGGCTTCCACAAGCTATTTGATGAGGGGTAGGCCAGACATTAACACCCGCCCTGCATCTCAACCCAGAAATCAGGGCAAACCAAGCAATAGGCTTTACTTCTCGAGAAAGAAAAATCACCTAAAGGGTTAAATTATAAAAGGGAAGCAAGAACAGAAAAAGAAGAAGAACAAGCCTTGACACGTGAAATGACCTGAGATCAAAGGTTAGGCAAAGCGTAGATAAAAAGGATATAGGACACAATCAACACAAACAGATGTTGTCTCATGGAAAGAATAGTACATTGTTACAAGAGATAAAGGATGATCAAGAAACTGTATGGGTAAGCAAAATCAAATACTTAACCTAGGTATAATTATAAAGAGAATAAAGAAGGGCAAGTTAATAAGATTACTGTGTAAATATGCTGGAGTCATGTAATTGTACGGTATAAATACTGCTTGTTGAACACTGTAATGTCGAACAGATCTAGATGATCTCTCCCAATGGCCATTGTACGGTTTAGCACTTGAATAAAAGTACTCTTTCTCAAATTAACCTGTGGTTGTTGGTATTTTTCCTTGACATTCTAGAGGAGTAGTTGAAATGCAGAAGTTGTGCTAAACCTGAGAGTACTGAGAACAGTTCTGGTCATATTATACAAAAAGGATACAGAGGCACTGGAGAGGGTGCACAGAAGATTTACAAGGATGATACCAGAAATGTGTGGGTATACATATCAGGAAGGAATTTGAGGCTGGGTCTCTTTTCTCATTGAAGGCCGAGGGATGACCTAAAAGAAGTTTTTTTAAATGATGAAAGATTTTTGATGTGGATGCAGACAGAATGTTTCCTCTTGTGGGGAAGAGGATAACTACAAGCCATCAAAAGATAGTCACCGAGAAAACCAGTAGGGAATTCAGAAGAAAAAAACTTTTTTTTTAAAAAACGCAGAATGGTGAGAATGCGCAACTCGCTCTCACAGGGATTGGTTGAAGTAAATAGTATAGATGTATTTAAGGGGAAGCTAGACAGGCATGAGGGAGAAGGGAATTTCAAATTAGCAATTGATCTAGTGTCAATTGCCATTTGTAGAAGAGTTCCAAATTTTCATCACCCTTTGCATGTAGAAGTGTTTCCTAATTTCACTCCTGAAAGGGTCCAACTTTAAGAACATGCCTCCTACTCCTGGACTCCCAAACAGCGGAAATAGTTTCTCTCTATCCTATCAATTCCACTCAATATCTTCAAAATTTCAATCAAATCATCCCTTAACCTTAATTCTAGGGGATACAATTAGTTTGGTGCAATTTCTCCATGTAACGCGAATTTGTCTAGAATTCCCTGGTTCCCCTCTCTCACCTTTTTGAACTACAAGTACAAGTAGACTACATTGGTTATTGGTCTATGACATCTTTTGGCAATCTCCACCTATCACTGGCCCTCTATCCAGCTCTACCTGTCCCACCCCTCCTTAAACCAGCTTATATTTCACCTCTCTTCTATTTTTCCTTAGTTCTGTTGAAGAGTCATACGGACTCGAAACATTAACTGTGTTCCTCTCCGCAGATGCTGCCAGACCTGCTGAGTTTTTCCAGGTATTTTTATTTGAGTGTTACATTGGTTATTGTATTGTTGATGGTTATGGAGGAGACTCAGTGTTACTATTAGTTATTGGTCCATTTTCAGTGAAGTAATATTTGTTACTGGTGGAAGTTTCCTCCTACCTTCGGTTTCTCCTTTACTGCCCTCTATAAAAGAGGACGGATATGTTTTTACATTTGTTTTAAATAGAAAGCAAAGACACAATAGCTCCTATCTTTGATCACAATGACATTCCTGAATAAATTAGCTCTGAAGTTCAAAGATAAGAAGCAAAAGGTTTTAGAGATAACATTGGAATATAGAGATCACAATAAAATTCAGTGAGAATTAGATGATGGGCTAGTCAATAATCTCCGTTTACTAAACCAGTAAAAACAAAGGCTATAAAACTCAGTTAGGAAGTTTACCTTCAAGGGGAGGTACCAGGAGCAGTCTGGACAGGGAGGGAAGCACTCAAATACCCAAGCAGCTCTTTACATTTGAGTTTTCTAGACACAAGACTGGGGTACAAGCTCTGTATGAAGCCTTAAGATCAATCTTTTGAAACAATAAACTAGATAATGGTCAGAATTATTACCATCTCTTATGTCTACAAATCTGTAATTAAAAGGTTTAAGGATTGTTTAACACTCCTTTCCCCTTCTCCCTGCCATTGTTTTATCCTCCACACAGCCTCACCTCCTCACACTTCCAACAAATACTCCTGCATTTTTTTTTATATATGTGCGAACTTCACCATTATTCCCTGATAAGATATAACAGCAATCCTCGATCCAGTCTTCACCAATATCTGATGACCATTTACTGCAGGGGGTCACTCAATACTGGTCAAGAGCAGGAACCCTGCCTGATGTTCCCTCTTTCTATTCTAGGATAACTGATTATTATTCAGCACTCAAGAAGTTCAACAACATCCAGGACAATGCAGCCACTATAAAAACAAAAATACCTGGAAAAACTCAGGAGGTCTGGCAGCATCTGCGGAGAGGAGCACAGTTAACGTTTCAAGTCCAAATGACCCAATGCAGCCACTGTTTCATTGGCATTTCATCCAAACACCTTAAACATTCACCCTCCAACACTGGCACCTTCACACTAATTATGCTCTATCTGCCACTTTGGTTCAGCGGCTGCAGTGTGCACCATCTACAAGGTGCTCTGCAGTCTTGGTCTGGGAGTGGCGTATTCAGGCATCTTGGCCTGGTACTGTCGGAGATTAATCACATTGAGGAATCATTTTGTACGTAGAAACCCCATTTATTACTTGTGCACAAGGGAGACAGCACAACGAGAGCTACTGTACAGTCTCGTAGCAGAATACACGCAGACTTGTTAAAAAGCATTTTTACAGCCAATCAGTAAATTTTGCACAAACCTATCCATTTATTTGCATAAGTTAACTGACCAATCCATGTTCCAGTAAATTTCCATTTTCCTCACAACAGATGTGTGGTTACACAGTTGCTTATCACAACCCTGATTACATTCAGCCTGAGAAAGAACAAAATGGAATGTCTCAGGGCTCATCCTACAACTGTGGTCAGACAAGATTGTATTCTTCTCAAGGTTGTATTATTTTTCTCTTAGGCCTAGGTGTACAATCAACTTCTCATTAACCCTTCCAGCACCAAATGGGCTCCCTGCAGTTGCCTAGGCCACCACACTTCCCCCCCACTTTATCCTAAAAGGACAATCCACCGCCCTTAGCCAAGTTCTATGTATCCTAGCCACTGGGCTTCATCCTGAGTGGAATCCTGACTCCTGAGGAGAGGAAGGGAATAGATAACTGGCTTGCCACCAGATCTCTGAAGGTTCTGTAGTCGGCAGACAGAGCGGATGCAACAGAGGACGAGTTGGATAACAACATACAGTACAATGAGTAGGGCAAGACCTATGACAAGGTATTTGAGGAGGGTTTTGAAAAGGCCCTCAAACCACCCGCCGATGTTAGGGAGCCACCCCCACCAGTCAAACGATTTTTCCTGGGCAACTGCATGGAGGAGGCGCACTTGGTCCTGAACGAAATGTACATCAGTCTCAATCCTCTGGTCCTTGTTAACGTAGAAACAACATGTTTCGTTAATAGCTGCACAGACTCCCCCCCCCCCACCCCCCCCCACCCCCACCCCCCCCCCCGCGCTGTTAGCAGGAAATCCAGGGTCATACGGTTCTGGAGGACAACCTTGGAAAGGGACTTAGCCTCCAACTGCAGACTCTGAATGGCGTCAACAGTCTTATTCTCAATAAGTTCCATTGTAGCGGAGATATCAATAATGGCCTTTTCCAGCTCTGAGACCATTGTGCTCTGACGGCCTCTGGGTTTCTCCTGATATCCGTGCAGTTGCCCCTGCTTCACTCCTGCCCTGGATTGCCCGTATGTTACATTCATTTACCCATGCGGGCAAAGGGGGAATGAACAGGATGGCACAACAGATGTGGTTTGCGCCTGGGTTTTTCGCTATGGCAGCTAAAATAGCTTCACAATGTCTGCTTTGTCAACGACATAACCCAGGCAAGACGCCCACAGTGACTGCTGGTACGGGACCCCAGCCAGGGGGCCCGTTTGTACACCTACAAATGGACTTTATACAAATGCCAAAATGTATGGGATATAATTATGTTTTAGTTATAGTATGTTTGTTCTCGCGATGGGTGGAGGCGTTTCCCACCCGACGGAATGATGCTATTATTGTTGTTGTTGCGTGAATATATACCCAGGTTTGGGATACCAGAGATTTTATCAAGTGATAATGGGCCTCATTTTATCACTAAAGTGGTAGAGGAACTGTTGAAGGCCTTACAATGCAACCATCACCCTTCCTGCCCATACCACCCCCAGTCTACTGGGGCAGTGGAAAGACTAAACGGTGTTCTGAAAAATAAACCAGCTAAGTTATGTGAAGAAACTGGTTTGAAATGGCCTGAGGCTCTACCCCTGGTGCTCATGACTATGCGCTCTCACCCTAACCCTACCACCTCTCTCTCCTTATGAAGTTGTAATGGGACATCCTATGCACCTCCCAGTGGCACCACCTTTGTCTGCTAGGGAAATGGACATCCACGCTATGGATGAGGGAATGATTACCTACTGTATAGCACTTACTAATTCTCTCAAAAGCTTGCATACGCAGGTATTAGAAGCTCAGAAAAAGCCCACCATTGAAGACTGTCATCAATACCAGCCTGGGGATCTAGTCCTGGTAAAGACCTTCAGGAGAAAGAATTGTTTGGAACCGCGATGGGAGGGGCCTTTCCAAGTCCTGCTCACCACCCATACGGTCGTGAAGGTTGAAGGACGACCCTTGTGGATCCACGCCTCACACGTCAAGTGGACGCTGACCTCGGACGGAAGTGCCTGTGCAGGAACTTTAACTGAGCTGTCAGAATGCTGACTCTGATTTGGATCCTGTCCTGCGTTGTCCTTGCAAGGGCATGGAATACCAATTCTGCGGTTCAACGAATGCAAGTTAATCCGACTAAATGTTGGATTTGTACTCATTAACCCTTCTAGCACCAAATGGACTCCCTGCCGTTGCCTAGGCCACCACAGTACAACTGAATTCCATGTTAAATTTGAAAGTCATACTCTTGTCCCTAAGAAGAATTTTAAACTTCAAACAAAGCCAGTTACTTAGGTAACAAAGGGAGAACTGGCTAAGGTTGATAGGTAGATTAAAAGATATGACTGTAAATAAACAGAGGGTAACATTTAAAGAAACAATTCAGAATGTTCAACTAAAATACATTTTGAAAAGTGAAATTCAGTAAGATTGATCCATCCATGGCTTACTAAGGATGTTAAGGTTAGTATTAGATTTTCCAAAATACCCTAGCCTCTGGAACAGCCCCATCAGATTGCAAGTTGACAAATGTCATTCAAGAAAAGGAAGGATAGAGAAAACAGGAAACCGCATGCTAGGAGTCTAACATTAGTCATCAGGAAAGTGCTGGAATCTGTTATTAATAACAACGCACTTAGAAAATCATAGTATGATCAAAGTCAACATGGTTTTATGAAAACGAAATTGTGTTTGACAAATTCATTAGAGATTTTTGAGGATTCAATTGGTCGGTTATATAAAGGGGATCCAGTAGATATAGCGTATTTGGATTTCCAAAAGGCATTTGATAAGGTACACAAGATAAGGGCTCATGGAGTTAGGAATATTTGATATATAGACGGGAAGCAAAGAGTAGGGACATTTTCAAGATGGCAGGCTGTAACTAGTGGAGTGCCACAAGGATCAGTGCTGGTGTCTCAGCTATTTACAGCCTGTATTAATGACTTAGATGAAGGGACAGAGTGTAATGTATCCAAGTTTACCAACGATACAAAGCTAGGTGGGAATGTATTCTGTGAGGGGGACACAGTAAGGCTGCAAAGAGATAGAGGCAGGGAACAAGATGGCAGATGGAGTATAACATGGGGCTGTTCACTTTTGGTCATGAGAATAGAGAATTTTCTATTTTTTTTAAAAAAAAGTGTTAAAATTGTAAATGTTGATGTCTGGGGGACTTGGGTATACTCATGCAGGTACACAAAGTTAGCACGCAGGTACAACAAGCAATTAGGAAGGCAAATGGCATCATGACCTTTATTGCAAAGGGGGTTGGAGTACAAGAATAAAGGAGTCTTGCTACAATTGTACAGGGCTTTGGTAAGACCACTCCTGGAATACTGTGTGGTGTTTTGGTCTCCATGTTTAAGGAAGGATATACTTGCATTAGAGGCTGTCCAGCAAAAGTTCATAAGTTTGGTCCCTGGGATGAGGGGGTTGTCTTATGGAGGAGCGGCTGAGTAAATTGCATTAAATCTGTGGAATATTCAAGATTATCTTGATGACTTATCACAACTTTGCAAACTCTCAAAAAGCAGACGAGTTATCACGGTGTAGTAGTTATAGTTTTGTTAGATGTTGGACTGTAGCTTTAAGAATAGTCCTGCGATGTAAGATCACATGATGTGCGTAAACCAGTGTGTTAGCAGCGCAGGCTACCTCCACAGGCAGTAGAGTTGTGGAGCTGAATGCACATGTGCAGTTGCTACTGGCTCTCTTGTAAATAAACCAAATGTTTTCACTAAGAAAGTTGTCTGAAGATCAACTCTACGACAAATAGGTGACAAGGTTACACTACAGCACCTGATGAGATGTTCCTGAGGAAAGTTTAACACAAAAGGTGTTTCTCACATGTCGGTGCAGACTGGATGGGCCTAAGGGCCTCTTCTGCACTGAGAGATTCTGTGATTATGAAGGAGCTTGACAGGATAGACACCGAGAGGTTGTTTCCCCTGGCTGAGGAACCTTGAACTTGGAAGCAGAGTCTAAGGATAAGGGGCCAATCATTTAGAAATGAGTGGAAGAGACATTTCTCCCTTCATGGAGGCTCTCAGTCTCTGGAATTCTCTACCCCAGAGGGTTGTGGATGCTCCATCATTCTGAAGGTATCCATGTGAGAGATTACGTAGTTTGCTTAGCCTTGCTGACCTTGCAGAAACAACTTCAGACTAACAGAATAATTGGGATATTTGAGTAACCAGATGCAACTGTAAAGGGTAAAAGTGGTGATATAACAGGAGATAGTTTTGCTGAAAACGTCAAGTATAAAGTTATACAGTTAGATGGATTAGGACATTGCTATTTTTGATACTGATGTATCGAGTGTCCTTGGATACTCCACAAGTCAGCTGTAAAGTGAATCAAGCAGCAGTTTATTGATCAGTGCAAGTATGCATACAGGGGAGAGTGCCCTCAAGATTGCTTCAAGAGGCATCTTAGTGTTACAAAGTTTCTGTCTCATACATTTAAAATGTCACAAGAATGGTGTAACATTAATTATCATTACACCATGGATCATGTGCCCTTGTTTATACTTTCAGTTTCAAACATGGTTATGTAAAAATAAACCACACCTGGTCTTTGTTCCTCAATTATTCTCCTCCCCCTCACATGAAGAACATCCTTTCCGTTACTTTACCCTGGCTTTTTCAACTTTCCATGGCTTTTTCAACTTTCCATGTCCCTCTTTTTATTAAGGTCACAGTCCATGCACAATACTCACTCTAAATCTACACCCTGTGCACCCTTCCAAATACATCCAGACACTGCCATTAACCTCTGAACTCCCACAGTTCCTGGAGCCTCTATTAGAACCATAGAAAAGTTACAGTATAGAAGGAGGCCATTCGGCCCATCTTGTCCATGCCATCCCAAGGACACTCAGGTGCCCTTTCTAATCCCACCTTCCTGCACCCGGCCCATAGCCCTGCAGCTTACAGCACTTTAAAAAGTACCTGGATCTGCATCTAAAGAGTTTAAAGTTTCTGCCTCTACCACCAACTTGGGCAGCGAATTCCAGACACTCACTACCCTCTGCGTAAAAAGAGTTCTTCTTCATGTCCCCCCTACACCTTCTGCCACCTGCTATTTGTACCATCATTTGTGCTTAATAACATGTTCTTTCATTTGAGACTAGTCTCTTAAATGGCTTTTGAAAATTTACATCCACCATGCTTACTGCATTTTCCTCTCTGCTAATCATTTCCTAAAATAAGCAGAGCCTTTACGTTTACTGCAGAGAATGGCACTGTGGGGCTCACTGAGTCTGCTGATTCTATGCTAGGGGAATCCAAAACTAACTTTTCTGTATTGACTTCTGCTTTGAATGTTATTTCATTAAACTAGTTATGTGTTACCTGCTGTTTACAAATCTTTGTCAACTGTCAACAAAATAACCATTCAATTTAAATGTTCATTTAATGAGACTGGAGGATTAGAGGAAGGTAGGACAGAAGGCTGTGAGAACTGATTTGTTGGAGCACAGGAATTCTTAAAAGCCTTTAGAACCACAAAACCTGTTGAAGGATGGCACTTGTGGCTGTTGAAAACAAATCAGGCTGTATTTTCTCTCTGTTTATTGCACATGAATTACAGATTATTTGTCTCCAAATAAGTGATATATATATATATATATATTAAAAAAAACTAAAGTTCAACTTTTATTTAAAGGAACTTTCTGGAGATATTGAAGGACTCCCAGACCAAGAACCTGACTCGTGGAGTATCCAAAGACACTCTATACATCAGTTCAACATACTCAATTCTGTAATGAGGAGACTTTTGATCTCAAGGGATATGGGCAGCAGACAGGACAGTGGAGTTGAAGCAGAAGACCAGCTATGACCATACTGAATGGTGGAGCAGGCTTGATGGGCCATACTCCTGCTCCAATTTAGGTTCTTGGTCTGGGAATCCTTCAATAGAGACTCCAGGAGCTGTGGGAGTTCAGAGGCTAATGGCAGTAGCTGAATATATTTGGAAGGGCACACAGGGTGTAGATTTAGAGTGAGTATTGTGAAGGGCTGTGATTGTCTGGGGTGCTTGCAGAGGGCTTTCTGAGTATTGCTGGGACAGCATCGAAACAATGGAATACACTCAAGTGCAACAAAATGCTTTAATTAGTTAACAGCTGGTTTCTAGCTGAGTGTCAGGAAACTAGCACAGGCAATAAATCACAACTTAGTGATCTGGCTCAGTGACATTTACAATCTCAGCACCTCCTCCCACTCCAAATAACTATTCCTACCCTGCCCCCCCATTCCTCTATTCTCATCCATGTGGTATTTCACCTCACCAAGCTGGAGTTATCAGTCAGAAGCCCTACTGGTCTGACCTAGAGAAAGGCTTAGTGATGTCAACAAAGGTCAGAACAGGTGGGCCTGGGAGCAGGGAAATATAGTGAGTCCTCAGAAATTGCAGGAGAGCATCCAAACATCAGAGGAGAGAGGGGGGTGTAGAGAACAGACAAAGGGAGGAGAAAGAGAGAGAATTAGAAGAACAGCCAGAGAGCTGAGTGAGAGGGAGCGAGGGAGCGAGGGAGCGCTGAGTGAGTGAGTGAGTGCTGAGTGAGAGAGAGAGAGCGCTGAGTGAGAGTGAGAGAGCGCGCTGAGTGAGAGTGAGAGAGCGCTGAGTGAGAGTGAGAGAGCGCTGAGTGAGAGTGAGAGAGCGCTGAGTGAGAGTGAGAGAGCGCTGAGTGAGAGTGAGAGAGCGCTGAGTGAGAGTGAGAGAGCGCTGAGTGAGAGTGAGAGAGCGCTGAGTGAGAGTGAGAGAGCGCTGAGTGAGAGTGAGAGAGCGCTGAGTGAGAGTGAGAGAGCGCTGAGTGAGAGTGAGAGAGCGCTGAGTGAGAGTGAGAGAGCGCTGAGTGAGAGTGAGAGAGAGCGCTGAGTGAGAGTGAGAGAGAGCGCTGAGTGAGAGTGAGAGAGAGCGCTGAGTGAGAGTGAGAGAGCGCTGAGCGAGAGTGAGAGAGAGCGCTGAGCGAGAGTGAGAGAGAGCGCTGAGCGAGAGTGAGAGAGATGATGGAGTCTAATGGTTTTGGACACCAGATAGTCAAACTCTCACAAGGTTAGTTTATTGATTTTATCAAAAGCACTGCAAAAGAGATATATAGTTACCCAGTACTCTATTAACTTGCTCACTAAATTCTGCCCTTCACTGAAGAATGCTGTTATCGCACAGCACACTGGAAATGTACCAGATGAACCTAGGCCATCTGGTGCTACATCCCCCCTGCACAATATCAACAGATGAGATAATAGGTGCTTGTAAGCCACTCCACTCAGGCATTCCTCATCTCAAAAATGCTGGCACTCCCCCCCCCCCCCCCCCAAAGGTTCAGTGATTCCCCATTAAAATACAGTGTTGTGACTCACTGGGGATACTACACTGTAATACCAAGCCCCACTGTTCCCCGAGCCCAGACAAATGTGAAAAGTTTGACCAAACCACCAGATTGCCCCAATTCTACCTAACTGTTTAATTTAGGTTAACCGAATACGAGCACCAGGTTTGTAAACTTAATAAGTAAATAACTGTTTATTGAACAAATTGTCTGTAACCAGTGGCAAAAGAAATATGAACCGCTAACTTTTGACTCAATAAAACTTAAACTCTACCCCTTCTTAACCCTTACACATAAACACACAGCCCATGAATTTTAAGGGTGAGATAAAACACTCCAATAGCACCAACCCGGAGTTCAGGATTAGATGGGTTGGCTTTGATTGCTTTCTTTCAAATTCCTCGCAGGTTGTTGTGACTGACACGAGGTGGTCTCCCAGTCTGTGGTTCTCTGGTTGAAACTTGCTTTTAAATGTCTCTACTGGTGATTTTTCCCCTTTTCCTCCTGGCTGGGGTTTCTCAAAAGGAAGCAGGTTACAGCGATGTGAGGAATAGTTAGCTAGCTACTATGGCAGGATTACTGGAGTCTTACAAAACACAGGAGAGGTTTCAGGCCTTTTCCTCTTTTCAGGCCAGGAGCTGATCTACTGCACTATCCTCACACAGAACTTGGTCAGGAGCCAATCAAAATGCAGTCACGAGGCAGTTCTCTCTTAAACCAGGTCTCAGTTCCAGCACCATTCTGTCCAACCTGGCGCACACTGTTCCAGGAGATAGCAGCTTTGTAGATTCTCTTCTTCCTGCTCCAGTGAAAATATCCTTTAAACTGCAGCCATGGTAGTTTTTAAAGCCATAGTCCCATCTTAAAGCCACAGTCCAAGAAACAATGTTTTTTACCAATAGCCTAGCCTGCCACAGCAGGGCTGTGCAACTTGCAGGTGAATCTACAGCAGAGAAACAGGTGAATTGATCCGACAGAACTAGGTCCAATAGTCCAAGGGGAGCCTTCTCCCATTGCAAACACCTCTTCTCACCCTGCTCCCACCTCCCTCCCTCTCTGTGCCTTCTCCCTCAGATAGATAGCGCCAGCCTAACATACATATCTGTCATTCACAAGCCCGACTGCATTGTCCTAACCGCCTGGCGGTCACCTCCAGCTCACTCCTGCACTGACTTGTGTGTGTGTGTGTGTTGGGGGGTGGGGGCACCGTCTTTAACTTGTGCTCCTCAAGCACCGACCCTTGCAAAAAAAAATGCGGCAGAGGCAGACTCGCCGGGAGAGAGGGGGGAAATGGGGCTGAATTCCCAGGAGCCGAGCTCGGCTTGGGATAAGCAGGAATCCCACCCGATCCCCCAGTCTCGCCCCGGGAGGGAGGGATTTCGAATCACTTTGCAGAGACCACAGGTAAATGTGCATCAGCTCTGCTGATAGAGAAGGAAAAAGAAACATTTGTTTTTTTAAAAAGACACTGGTTGCCCCCGCACCACAGGCATGAAAATCTCAGGAGTGCAATCGTTCACCTCGCATTGAAGGACAAAAGCTGCTCCAACACCCACTTTCCGTTCAGCTTCACACACACACACACACACACACTGGGAGCCGGTCTCTGGAGCTCTGCCCTGCACAAGAGAGAGAGACAAAACCCACATGCACTGGAACAAACCAACCTTAACCCAGCAGCAGAGCCATGCACCCGAGGGCTCTCAGTTGCCCATCTACACGTTGCAAGAACTTGCTCTCGCAGGGCTGGAGTGGAAACTGCATTGTACACTACAGCTCCTCCAAAACAAACAAGTGACCGCAAATAACCCAGAAACCCCACCCTTCATTCACAACTCCGCACAACAATAACAAGCTGTCTGCTCTGCCAATCTACAGACCAAAAAAAACATTCTTCAATTGGGAATCATTTCAAAGGTTCGTTTCACTTGGACAGCAATTCCACCGCAGTTAGAGAAAACACACATTTTCGCAGCTGAAGGTAGAATACTTAATATAAAGATGAAATCCAAACCTTACCACATGTTCCTATTACTCGTTTGTGGTTTGTAAAACGTCTACAGCCTTAAAGCCTTTATTTACATATCGTGACATCAGAGGTCACATGACTATAGCAAGCCTGGGTACAAAGGTGTTTATCCAAACATCCACCTTTTCATAGGAAAAGTACAAATCTGCATGTGCTGTCATTTGCAAGTTACCTCATACCCGTAGTCCATAAGGCTGTCACACATGCCAGCAAAATAATTTTGTTCTTTCTAGTCAGTTCCAATTTTGCCTGTCCCTATCACGTTTTGCATACACGAGGTGGAATCTTGTGCTTTTAATCAGATGGGTGAGGGCCCCAATACCTTCCCCACTACACCCAATTAAGTCCAAAATGGACTGGCCTCCAGACAGCCTTCCCACTCACCGCCAATTGAGGTCCTCAAGTGGGCAATTAAAGCCCACTTAGATCCTCATCCCACTGCCATTAGTATTCACCCAGTGGCAGGTGGAGGGTGGGGCTTGCCGTTCGGGGAGCACGCCAAACAAACTGTCCTACTATTTCACAGAAGAGTTGGGAAGTTATCCCTGTTGTCCTGGCCAACATTTAACCCTCAACTAACATCACTAAAACAGATTACCTGGTTGCATCTTCCAACATGGGAGGTCATGTTGGAGTTGTATAGAACCTTGGTGAGGCCACAGCTGGAGTACTGTGTGCAGTTCTGGTCACCACATTATAGGAAGGGTGTGATTGCACTAGAGGGGGTGCAGAGGAGATTCACCAGGATGTTGCCTGGGATGAAACATTTAAGTTATGAAGAGAGGTTGGATAGACTTGGGTTGTTTTCGTTGGAGCAGAGAAGACTGAGAGACGACCTGATCGAGGTGTACAAGATTATGAGGGGCATGGACAGGGTGGATAGGGAGCAGCTGTTCCCCTTAGTTGAAGGGTCAGTCACAAGGGGGCATAAGTTCAAGGTGAGGGGCAGGAGGTTTAGGGGGGATGTGAGGAAAAACCTTTTTACCCAGAGGGTGGTGACGGTCTGGAATGCGCTGCCTGGGAAGGTGGTGGAGGCGGGTTGCCTCACATCCTTTAAAAAGTACCTGGATGAGCACTTAGCACGTCATAACATTCAAGGCTATTGGCCAAGAGCTGGTAAATGGGATTAGGTAGGTAGGTCAGGTGTTTCTCATGTCGGTGCAGACTCGATTGGCCAAAAGACCTCTTCTGCACTGTGATTCTGTGATCTCATAGTGTTTGCAGAACCTTGCTGTGCACAAATTTCCTACAACAGTAGCTACACATCAGAAGTAATTAATTGGCTGTGGAGCCCTACAGGATGGTCTGAGGTTGTGAAAGGTGCTATATAAATGCAAGTCTTTAGGTCTTAATAACAAACGCCTTAATGTTTCAATGCCTACTTATAATGGATACTTATACAGATATCTTGAGTAATACCTGCCTGTGTAATTATGATGACAGATGTTCTAGTAACTGGCGGTATATGTAAAAATGGATGTGTAAGAGTGGGTTTGGTGAAAGAAAGGGAAGTTGGTAACCATATTTGACACAATGTCTCAAATGGTCAAGATACAGACATCCCGTGGTCACTGTGGTGCAAGGACATCTGGACACCTGGATTTTTAGACACATTTCGCCTATATAAGGTGTGTGTCACCACCAGATAGTTAGAACAGATTCGAGTGATGACTGTACAGCGAAGCCATATCTCTGTTGCCGGAGTAGTAATAATAAACTTTACAGTCGGCTTTTTAACTATTGTGTTTTGCAATATTTCAAGGCTGTTAAAAAAAGAATCCTTAGTCTGCTGCTGTGAGCTTGATTATCTGAAATCTAGAATCTTAAAGCTCCTGTAAGCGGAGTTAACATGGAACTGCTTCCTTAGTCACGCCAACACTTGTAGCACCTTCAAATAAAAACAGAAAATGCAAGGAATACTCATAAATCATTGGGAGAACTGCTTTTCATAGGCATCATGCCAGCTGTCGCTGGGTAACACTCCTACCTCTGAGCCAATAGGCTGTGGATCCCAATCCCACTTCAGTGATTCGACAATATAATCCAGGCTAATGCTGCAGTGCTCTACTGTCAGAGGTATCATCTTTTGGATGAGATGTTAAACCATGGCCCTCTCTGCCCTCTCATGTGGAGGCAAAAGGTCCCTTATTGATATTTTGAAGAAGACAGGGGAATTTTCCCCAGTGCCCTGGCCAATCCCTCGATCAACATCACTAAAACAGATTATCTGGTCATTATCACATTATTGTTTATGGGACTTTGCTATGTACAAATTGGTTGCCATGATTTCTACACTTCAAAAGTGACTACATTTCAAAAGTACTTCATTGGCTGTAAGACCTTTTGGGAGGCCCTGGGGTCACAAAAGGCGTTACATAAATGCAAGTCTTTCCTCTTTCGCTTTTTAAAAACTGGGGACCTGTTTGCCTGTTCAAGTAGATGTAAAAAATCCACATGTGCCTTTCCTGTGAGGCAGTGGGTATCGTCCCTGCCTCTGAACCAGAAGCTCCAAGTTCAAACCACTCCAGGGCTTGATGGCCAAGGGAGGTGTGTTCATAATCCGGCCAAACAGGTTGAGTATCAATTTGTAAATCCTTCCAACACATGCCGGTGGCAGGCAGTAAGAGCCGGAGAGGTTCCTGGTCAGCCATGTGTTGGAAAGAATGTTGGAGCCTCTGCCATCACTATCCATAGCTGCAGATTGCAACATGCATGGAAAAATTCATGTTGCCACGGCAACACAGACTTTCTGAGTGATCTGTAACTCACCAGCCCATTCCTTATGCAAGAAAAGTCAATTGTAAAGAGCAAGTCTGGTCAACACTGAATCTGGATTGCTAACTAATACCTGAAAGCTGTTTATCTTACTACAGATGCTGCTGGACCTTTAGAAACATGGCAGGGGAGGGGGTGTCAATTTTAATGCTTCAGGCTGGTTGGGGAATTTCGATGTAAATTAAGCGTAACCTTACCCCCAACCTGCCTCCGACCCACCCATTTCCGGTTTTAATGGAGGGCAGGTCAGGACTGTAGGGGTTCCTCCTTTCCCTCAGAGACCACCCCCCCAAACCCAAGTTCATGACACCAGGTTCACGTGTGCATGGCTTGAACAGAATGACCAGCGAGACAAGTTTCTTCTGATAATTCACAATTGCTTTATTGAATCACACACGACCCCACAGTACAAAACCCCAAAGTTTAAAACAACCTGTTCCCAGTACCTGACACAAAGTCACCATGACTTGGGCCTAAACTCACAAAAATGCTAACTCTGCACGGAGTCCTCACGATTCAGTTTAAACCGACAAAAACACAGGCAAAACATCACGCCTTGTCCTGAAACCTTCAGGAAAGAACCCTCAGACCAATATCACCAATATATGGCTGAGAAACAAGTTACAAGTTACGGGTAAAAAATACCAAGGTTTGGCCCCAAACATTCATAAAATAAAACTTGCAATCCCCAACACAGCTGGTCTGTCCGGTGTTGACTGTCGGCCTGAGTCAAGGTAACCAAACTTGACCCTTCTTGCAACTGAAGCCTAAAACCATCAGGCCAATATCACCATGATATGGCTGAAAACATTTACAATTCCCAACATTCCCACCGGCCTGTGTGTGTGTTGACTGTAGGCCTGAGTCAAGGTGGCCAGGCCTAACCCTCCTTCCAACTGCAGCCCAGATATTCACATCTGCTCTTCTTTTATAATAATTTAACTCAGACATGTCAAAACATATTTCCTGTTGTTCCAATGTTCGTTTAGTTAATTCCAAACAAAGTCCAGGCAAATGTCACCAGCTCCTGCTGGTTGAAACAATATCGGGTTTTCTGTGGGAGATGTATCCAGATGAATATTATCAGTTCTCATTGTATGAGCAACTCTCCTGCTGTTCGAGGTGACAATGTAACATCACCCTGGCTCCAAAGTTAATGAGTGAAAGGGGAAAGGTTTAGGGGGAACATTAGGGGGACCTTCTTCACTCAGAGTGGTGAGAGTGTGGAACGAGCTACCATCTGACGTGGTAAATGCGGGCTCACTCTTAAGTTTTAAGAATAAATTAGATAGATACATGGATGGGAGAGGTCTGGAGGGTTATGGACTAGGTGCAGGTCAATGGGACTAGCGGAAAAATATTTCGGCACAGACTAGAAGGGCCCCCAACAATCTGATCAACCTCCTGGATATAGAAGAACCTGCACTGTTAAATTAACCAAAGCCGATGGTGAAGTATGAAACTAGGCACAGATCATTTTTTGACAGGTTTATTCACAGAATGCAGCATTAGATAGCTTTGCCTCCTATTTATCAACACCCAGAGTCCCAGCAGACCCTCTTTATATGTGCTCAAGACACTTAATCAATCGACACCCTCCAACTGTTTATCCTTAACCTTAAGAATACAACCAACATAACATTAACACACCCCTTCTCTTATACTCTAATTCCAGAGACTGACCTGAACCCATCCAGGTGGGTAAAATTGTCAAGGCTAACAACTCAGTACTATTTTAATTGTTTATTGTACCATGGATAAGATACAACCATTAGTACATAGCTCCCTTCAATTTCAATCAGTACCCACATATATTGTTCCCTTTAACTCTCCTTAATTTCAAATAGTACTCACCCCGATGATCACTCAGGAACTCTGTCCCATCTGTGTGGGTGATTAATTCTGCCTGTGGTTGTCCTTGCAGGTCACACCCTCTGTCCCTAAACACATGTTCGCATAGGACAAAGATCACACCTATGACAATGTTTGATCCATCCCCCCCTTTTGATTGTAACATCTAAATGTTGTATCAATTCCACATCCTGGGTTCATGAATAGTCCATTAATATATAATAGTGTTTTGATGGGGTAAGTGCTGGGCTTTTCAGCATCATCAGGTTGTTGATTGTATTTTGTTAATATACAGGATGTGGGCATTGCTGGCTAGGCCAGCATTTATTGCCCATCCCTAATTGCCCTTGAGAAGGTGGTGAGCTGCCTTCTTGAACCGCTGCAGTCCATGTGATGTAGGTACACCCACAGCGCTGTTAGGGAGTGAGTTCCAGGTTTTGACCCAGCGATAGTGAAGGAACGGTGATATATTTCCAAGTCAGAATGATGAGTGGCTTGGAGGGGAACTTTCAGGTGGTGGTGTTCCCATGTGTCTGCTGCCCTTGTCCTTCTAGATGGTAGTGGTTGTGGGTTTGGAAGGTGCTGCCTGAGGAGCCTTGGTGAGTTTCTGCAGTGCATCTTGTAAATGCAACGCACCACTGCCACTGTTTGTCGGTGGTGGAGGGAGTGAATGTTTGTGGATGCGGTGCCAATCAAATGGACTGCTTTATCCTGGATGGTGTCAAGCTTCTTGAGTGTTGTGGGAGCTGCACTCATCCAGGCAAGTGGGGAGTATTCCATCACGCTCCTGACTTGTGCCTTGTAGATGGTGGACAGGCTTGGGAGTCAGGAGATGAGCTACTCCCTGTGGGATTTCTAGCCTCTAACCTGCTCTTGTAGCCGCAGTATTTATGTGGCCGATCCAGTTCAGTTTCTGACCATTGGTAAACCCCAGGATGTTGAATGAGTTTTACCTTCTGAAGCAGTTTTGAGGTTAGCCTTTCCAAGGGATGTAGGGGTCGATCCAAATGCATTGGATCAATGATCAGCATTTTGTAAGTCCTGTTAACAATTTGACCAGCAGGGGTTCAGTGGTTTCTGGGCAAACACATACCATTGTGTGGTCTGACTGCACCAGCTATTTCTTGGTTAACATATTCATGAACTCAATCCATCTATATCCGTGTCTCTGTTTCAATAATTTCATTTCAGCTCCTAGCTTGCTTTAGAGGTTAGGTGAAAAGTTTCGTTGGTTCCCGGGTTACGATTTTGATGATAATCAATTTACACATTGCCATTGCATGCAGCTACTTGACCCTTCAATGCTGGCTCCCTTTAACTTAAACGCATTCTTGCTGAAAGACCGCCCACACTCCCAATGACTGACCCCACCTACTGATGCCAGATTCCGCCATAGGCCCCTCTTCTCTCAGGCAGCCATTCATGACTGGGAGGTGAGCTGTTTGCTGTGTATCAGGATACCTGCTGGTAACTTTGGCAGGACCTCCAGGAAACCTGCACCGCTGGGTTTCCCAGCTGATAAACCTCCCCCATTCAACCGCACTTTTCGCACATCCTTGTTATTATCAAGGCCATAAATTCTCGCAGCACAGGACATCTGTGCTTTCTCTATAGCCTTGCAGTTACTTTCCTTATCAAGTATTTATCTAATCCCCTTTTGAAAGGTTCTTGAACACCCTCTCGACACCTCTCCACCTCTGTACGTAATTTTCTTCCTTTAAGACACATCTTAAAACCTACCTCTTTGACTTGCAAGCTCTTGCTCATCCCAATCTTTCCTTTTGCAGCTCGTTGTCATACTTTAAAATGCTCCTGTAGAAGCACCTTATGTTTCGTTACATCAAAGGCACCATATAAATATAAGCTGTTGTTGTTACCGTTGAATCTGCTCCCATCATCCTTTCAGGCACCACATTTCGGGCCATAACAACACACTGCTTAAAAATGTCTCATCTGGTTCTCTTGCCAATTACCTGAAATCTGTGCTGTCTGGTTACTCCTGCCAGTCAAGAGCTGTTTCACCGGACTGTATTTACTCCATGGAAACCCTTTCCTGAGTTTGAGCACCTCTATTAAATCTCCCATTAACCTTCCCTGCTCGAAAGCAAACAGTCCCAAAACCTGCTGTGAATTTACAGTGATTTATGTTTCCATTTCCGATTTCCAGCCTTCTCAGCCAGGAAGCACGGTTGTCCTGCCTTGCACTGAATTAAGCTGTAGAAAGGCCTGAGCTGCAAGGACAAAAGAGGAACACTAAAAAGGTCAAATTGCTCTCTGGGGCCCCATTACTTATCAGGATATCTTAACGAGTGTGATAAGCAAGTAGACTGTAGACATAGAAAGGGGTGGGAGAGATTTATTCACTTTTTAAATGTCTTTTATGTGGAAGTCCTTAATGATAGAAAAGGGAAAATAATAGTTGACCAGATGGCTTCTGTTCATTTCAAGGTTGAAGTAGGGAGCTGAAAAGAACAAAGATACTTCATTCCTGCAGTAGTGAAATAGAAATAAAATCTGACACTCTTCTCAAGCTTCCTTGCAGCAGTGCTCTATCTCACCCTCAGCAAGCTTCCCGCTGGAGTGGGGCTAAACTACGGAACAAGCAGGAACCTGTTCAACCTCCGCCACCTGCAGGCCTGATCCAAGGTCGCCCCATCCTCTATCACTGAACTACGGTTTGAAGATGATGCTTGTGTCTGCGCACACTCAAAGGCCAAGCTCCAAGCCATCGTCAACGCCTTCTCCAAGGTGTACGAGAGCCAAGGGCCTTACACTAAACATTCGTAAGGCGAAGGTCCTCTACCAACCTGCCCCCTCCACACTGCACTGCTCCCCCAGTTATCAAAATCCACGATGATGCCTTGGACAACGTGGACCACTTTCCATACCTTGGGAGCCCACTGGGCTCAACACCGCCTTCAGTGTGCCAGCGCAGCCTTCGGCCGCATGAGCAAGGCAGTGTTTGAAGACCAGGACCACAAATCCGGCCTCAAGCTCACAGTATACAAGGCAGTAGTGATACCCGCCCTCCTATATAGCTCAGAGACGCGGACTATGTACAGCAGGCACCTCAGAACTCTGGAGAAGTACCACCAGCGCTGCCTCTGCAAAATCCTGCAAATCCATTGGCAGGATAGATGCACCAACGTCAGTATTCTCGCTCAGGCCAACATCGCCAGCATCGAAGCATTGACCACGCTCGATCAGCTCCACTGGACAATCCACATCGTCCACATGCCTGACACGAGACTCCCAAAACAAGTGTTCTGCTCGGAGCTTCAACATGGCAAGTGAGCCCCAGAAGGGCAGAGGAAATGTTTCATGGACACCCTCAAAGCCTCCTTGAAAAAGTGCAACATCCCCACCGACATCTGGGAATCCCTGGCTCAAGACCGTCCAAAGTGGAGGGAAAGCATCCGGGAAGGAGCTGAACACCTAAAGCCCCATCGCCAAGGGATAGCTGAAGCTAAGTGTCGACAGTGAAAGGAGTGTGGGGCAACCCGGGCACCTCAACCATCCGTTCCCTCTACCACCGTCTGCCCCACCTGTGACAGCGACTGTAGGTCGTGCATTGAACTCTTCAGCCACCTGAGAACTCATTTTTAGTGTGGAAACAAGTCATCCTCGACCCCAAGAGACTGCCTAAGGTGAGCAAAATATTTAGAACATAACAGTATTGAACAAGGGACTTCATTGGAAAGTGTTTTGTCTCTTATCAGCTGGGTAGAACTAAGCTGGCTGTGATAGTTCATGTTTCAGGATGTTAGCTCACCTTACATGTGTGTAGACTTGTGTGACTATTAAATAATCAAATCAGCCGGGTGCTGGTTTGTGTGGAACATGCAAATAAGGTGTCATGGCAAGAAAATTAAAATTTTAAATAATTGTATTGGGTGCAAGAGTTTTTGCTGATGTGCTGATTGTGCATGAGGTAATGACTTCATCTTAAAGAAAAGGGAGACTGGAATTGGATGTTAACTAACTAAGAAACAGAATTTGGGGTGCGGGGGGTGGGAGTGAGGGGAAGTCTATTGAAAAGCATTGCTTAGGTCAGAGAATGTGCAATGGCGTTGCCAGGCGAGTCATACCCAGAGATGATAGATAGAGTGTTCCGAAGAAGAGTCATTTTGGAATCATTTTGAAATGTTAACTTTGTTTCTCCCGCCGCAGGTGCTGCCAAACCTACTGAGTTTTTCCAGCATTTTGTGTTTTCACCACAGAGGCTATGCACTTCCAACAAAGTCCCTTGCTGAATCATTGTTCTGTGCTGGTTTATCGGTCCCCCAGCTAGGTTGGGGGGTGGGGGGCAGCATAGTGGCAGAGAATGCAACTGAGGTAGGAGGAAAGAATATTCCAGGCACGTTTTAAACTCCTAAGCGTTATCAAGTGCAGGCATGTGTGTGGATGTTGGAGCTAACATGATCAAGCTTGGCTGGAATGCCTTCAAAGTCAAATAGCTTGAACGTTGACTGTCTCAGTTCACACATGAAGAACCTTCTGCCAGTGGAAATGGTTTGGTTTTCCCCTTGATGTTGTTAAGATTCTTGACTCATCCAGTGTCACCACGATCAACTCTCACTGCTCACTTTCAGTTCGACAGCAATTCTATTGAAATCTGAAATCCAGGCAGTCGGACATTTACTTACAGCCAGTCCTCCACATCGGATTGTATGGCAACTCTTTTCCTTTCAATGTTCCCCTTTCCTCTCCTGAAGGCGCTGCCCCCTGGGAGTACGGTCCTGCAAATGCTGAACAGGCTCCAGCAGTTAACCAAGTGTCAATTCTTCAAATCTGCAGTAGCTGCTATTTGGCTACAACACCATCACAGTCATGGCAGGGCCTGTCCTTACAAACACACACTTACACTTTCCACCAGGAGTCACCAGACTGGAGCTCCCCCGAGACCAGGGGGTTTGATTTTTAGGCAATCCTGGGAACGAAGGTGAGCAGACACTAAAAATGTGCCCAGTTCCCAGCTCCAGACAGTCCCTGGGCCATTATTACAGAGGTGGGCTGGGGGGAGCACCCTGCGGGTAACAGACAAAGGTCTTTAAGTACTACTTAAGGCCAATAAAAGTAAATGGAATGGGATTTTGCAGTCAACCTCCAGGTCCCTGCAGGAAGCAGGGGCCAATTTCGGTGCCTGGAGGCAGCCTCCCAGTGCAGACTGGGAGGCCAATGTTTCAAGCAGGAGTAGAGACCCGCCCTGCCTGCTTACATGCTGCAACAACCACAGGCCAACCTGCAGAGTGGTTTGGCCCCACTGCCCCACCAACAGTGGGTGGCCTGGCTGCAAAAGCCATTTTAAAAATTCAATTTAAAGTATTTGGAGACAGGGCACCTCCATTTTGAAGCACCCTCTCCCTGATGTGTTGCAGCTGTAGCATTAGGGGGCTTCTGGATGCCTGTGTGATCCACGGCAATCACATCTGGAGTAAGTGTCTGCAGCTTGAGGAACTCCGGTTCCGAGTTGATGAGTTGGAGTCCGAGTTTCGGACATTGCGATGCATCGAACAGAGGGGACGTTACCTGGACACTTTGTTCCAGGAGGCAATCACCCTTCTCAGGCTTGTGACTTCAGATTTGATCCGTGGTCAGAGACAGGAAACTGTGACTGTAACAGAGGCAGGTAAAAGGATCGAGAAGGTAGCAATGGGGAAACCTCAGCCCTTGCAATTGTCCGACAGGTTCGAGGTTCGTGCAGCTTGTGTGGACAAGAGCAGGGACTGCAGGGAGGATGAGCAAACTGGACCACTGCATCATGGTGTTGGCCACTCAAGTGGCAGGAGCAAAGAGGAATGTAGATGTAGTAGGGAATAGTATGATTAGGGGGGATAGACACTGTTTCTACAGCTGAGAGCATGAGTCCTGAAGGCTGTATTGCCAGCCCAGTATCAGGGTTAAGGACATTTCCTCAGAGCTGGAGTGGAGTTTGGAGGGGGAGGATCCTGTGTTGTTGTCCACGTGGGGACCAATGACACAGGTAGGACTAAGAAAGTGGTTCTGCTAAGGGTGTATGAGCAGCTAGGGACTAAATTAAAAAAGCAAGTCCACAAAGGTAATAATCTCTGGATTACTAACTGAGCCACGAGAAAATTGGCATTGGGCAAACAAGAGCAGAGAGTTGAATGCGTGGCTCAAAGATTGGTGTGGGAGGAGTGGGTTTTGATTCATGGGGCACTGGCACCAGTACTGGGGAGAGAAGGAGCTATACTATTGGGACAGCATTCACCTGAACCACGTTGGGACCAGTATCCTGGTGAATTGTATAACCACGGCTGTAGAGAGGGCTTTAAACTAAATAGTTGGTGGGGGTAGCATTTGTAACAAGATGGATATATTGATAGCACAAATATGATAGTCATTACAGAGGCTTGCAAAGTGTCCACAGCTAGGACTTGAATGTGCAGAGTTATTTGACATTTCAGAAGTACAAAAAGAAAGGAAAAGGAGGTGGGGTAGCTCTGTTAATAAAGATGAGATCAGTGCGGAAGTTGGAAGTGATCTTGGTTCAGATGATCCACATGTAGAATCAGTTTGGGTGGAGATATGAAATAGCAAAGGAAAGGAGTCACTGGTGGGAGTAGGTTATAGGCCCCCTGACAGTAGCTACACTGTAGGACAGAGTATAAAGGGCTTGTAAGAAAGGTACTGCAATAATCATGGGAGATCTTAATCTTCATATAGCTTGTAGAAATCAAATTGGCAAATAGTAGAAGAGCGGGAACATAAGGGAGAGAGTAACTTCAAACAATCACAAACATGACAAAATAAGTACTAGGAAAGCCAATGGGTCTAATGGCTGACAAGTCTCCTGGGCCTGATGGGCTGCATCCTAGGGTCTTGAAGGAATTGGCTGCAGAGATAGTAGATACATTGGTTGTAATCTTCTAAAATTCCCTAGGTTCTGGAAAGGTCCCAACGAATTCGAAATCCACAAGTGTAACATCACTCTTTAAAAAAGGAAGGAGACAGAAAGCAGGAAACGATGGGCCAGTTAGTCCAAGGTCTGTCATTGGAAAAATGCTAGAATCCATTATTAAAGAGGCAGTAGCAGGATTTTAGAAAATTATAATACAATCAGGCAGAGTCAACATGATTTTGAGAAAGGGAAACCATGCTTGACAAATTGTTAGACTTCTTTGAGGATGTAACAAACAGGGTGGATAAAGGGGGACAAGTAGATGTATATTTGGCTTTCCAAAAGGCTTTTGATAAAGTGCCACATAAAAGGTTACTGGACAAGATAAGAGGTCATGGTTTTGGGGCAATATATAAGCATGGCTAGAGGATTTGGCATACTAACAGGAAACAGAGAGGTGGAATAAATGGGTCATTTCAAGTTGGCAAACTGTGAATTGTGGAGTGCTGGGATCAGTGCTGGGGCCTTAATTACTTATGATCTATATATCTCTTGGATGAAGGGACTGATTGTTTTGTTGCCAAATTTACTGATCATACAGAGATAGGTCGGAAATGTAATTGTGAGGAGGATACAAAGAGTCGGCAAGGGATATAGATAGGCTAAGTGAGTATTAAAAATTTAGCAGATGGGGTATAATGTGGGAAATAATGAGGTTGCCTGCTTTGGCAGAAAGAATAGAAAAACAAAATGTTATTTTAAATGTAGAGACTACAGGATGCTGTGATACAGGGGACCTGGGTGTCCTGGTACATGAATCACAAGAAGTTAGCATGCAGGTACAGCAAGTGATTAGGAAGGCAAATGGAATATTGACCTTTTATTGCAAGGGGGTGGAGTATAAAAGTAGGGGAGTCTTTCTACAGCTGTACAGGGCATTGGTGAGACCACACCTAGAGTACTGTATAGTTTTGGTCTGCTTACTTAAGGAAGTGTCCATATGTGTATAAAGATTTGCTTGCAAAGTACAATGGAAAAGTGCAGAAAAAGTTGTGAAATATGTTATGGTTTGAAAAAGAATTGTCTTTTCCTTTGATGGGCTGTCTTGACTCAGCTGTAGACTAACTGAACTTTTAAGAGAAAGAGTTCATGGAGTTCACCAGATAATCTGTGGTTAAACATGCCAGCAGAAAATAGACCACGGGAAAAAACAGTAGCATGTAGTTCAAGTCGATGTAGACCAATCAGGAATGACATGTACCTCAGAAAGCAATCAAGGGGGCATAGAAGGATCCACCATGGGGACAGTTGGTATGCAAAAGGACTAAAGAGGAGATTAAGACTCTTTATCGGTGCAACGTTTTAGAGCGAGACCATCCTGCTGACAAAGATCTGATCAAACTGCAGTCAACCTAGACTTATTACCTAGAGGGTAACTGATGTTTTCCAAAGCTGCTTCATAACTCTTAGGTTTTAAGCTTTTTCTTGTTAATAAAAGCTGTTGTACTACCATTGTGTCAGATGTAATTCTCAATTTCTCGGACACAGACAGTTACAGAAGGATATTTGCATATGAAGCAGTTCAGAGAAACTTCACTAGGCTGATTACTGTGATGAATGCGTCAATCCTATGGGTAAAGGTTGAGCAGGTTGTGCCGACACCCATTGGAGTTTAAAAGAATGACAAGTGACCTTTTTGAAACATATAAGATTCTGAGGGGGCTTGATAGGTGTACGACCAGGTGAGGAGGAGTGAATTGGCTCCCCTTTATTCAGCCCCATCAGTTGGTTGCAACAAAGATTCTTTTAGAATTTCTTTTCCCTGTAGATGCCTTTTCCAATCCCGATGTATTTATTTTTCAATTAGGAGCCAATCAAACCAGGCTTCCTTGAGGCAAGGAAAGAGTAAGTTTATTAGTTGCTAAACCCAAGAAAAAAATAATCTAGGCAGTGGCCTAGTGGTATTGTCACTGGACTGGTATTCCAGATACCCAGGGTAATGTTCTGGACCCAGGTTCAAATCCTACCATGGCAAATGGTGAAATTTGAATCCAAAAAAAAAATCCTGCATCCTTATCAGACACCCGAACCACCTCAACAGGCCCCTATTGATCTGGAGGAGCAGCAACTCTGAGGCTCTCCCGGATTGCCGAACTCCTCACCCTGTCCCAGAGAGTATGGCCAGCAGCCCTGCAGAGAAACCTCATTTCCACCGCTAACACCCACAATCTCATCCTTTTGGTCATTACCCACGGTTCAGGAGCATAGGTGACGATGGAGACGTAGATCAACCAGTAAACTGAGAGCTTCGTCCTAAAACTCCCGCTTCTCCAGCATAGACCAGTAGAGCGGCTGCAGCGCTGGTCAATCAATCTCACGCTCCCCCCACCATCACTTGTGAATAATATCCTGAGTTACACTTGAACTCCTCCACTAAGCTGCTCCCCTCTCGCCTGGAGAGAGAAACCCACTCTTTTCTGGGAATTGTGAACTCAGATTTGGAGGTGCTGATCTGCATCCCAGCCGCATCACGCTCGGCAGTGAAACGTTCGAGTGCGCACTGGAGATCGCAGTCGGATGAGGCAAGAAGCACAACAGCAGAGATGCCGCCCCCCAAGCTGGATACTCTCCGTACCTCGGCTGCGCCTTGGTATCCTGTCCATGAAAATCACAAACAGGAGTGGAGACAAGACCCACCCTCGGTGGAGTCCAATGCCCACCTTGAATGAATTTGATTTAACGCCGGGAATGCGGACACAACTCTCGCTCCACGGATCGAGGGGCCTGATAGCACGCAGAAGCGGCACAGGGACCTCATATTCCCACATCACCTCCCACAAAATATCCTGAGGAACATGGTCGTACTCCTTCTCCAGGTCTAAAAAAAACAGAGGTAGACTGGATTAGCAAACTCCCACCAACCCTCAAATATCTGTGAGAGGGCAAAGAGCTGGCCCAGTGTTCCACAGCCAGGGCGGAATCCGCATTGTTCCTCCTGAATCTGAGGTTTGATTGATAGGCAAAGTCTCCTCTCCAGCCCTCTGGCACAGGGTTTCCTGGGAAGGCTGAGGAGTGTGATCCCTCTATAATTGGAACACACCCTCTGGCCCCCTTTCTTAAAGATGGGGACCACCACTCCAATCCAGCAGTACTGTCCCTGCCTTCCATGCAACATTGAAGAGACGCGTTTACCACAACACCTCAACATTGTCCAGCGCCTTCAACATCTCCAGATGAGTCTGGTTCCCCCTGCTACCTTACCGCTACAGAGGCCCTTGACCACTGCAGCGACCTCACCAACGGTAGGTCCAATCTCACCAGAGGGTTCTGGCGCTGCCTCCTGTAAGGAGAGTGTCTCCACTGGGTTGAGAGTTCCTCAGAGTGTTCCTTCTACCTCTCGGCGATCTCCCCAGTTGTAGTCAGTGTTTCCCCACCCTTGTGGAGAACAGCTTGGATGACATCCTGCCGAGGATCCTCTTCTTTGTATATTATCATGGGATACTTACATTCACTGGAAAAGGCAGAAGGGTCTTTCATTTAACATTGCACCTGAAATACACCACATCTGACAGTGCAGCATTTACTACACTGGAGTATGCATTCAAACTTTGAGTGATCTTAACATCGTACCTATTGGGGGCTTCTGAAGTATTTGTTAGGCTCCTCCTCACCTGCTCAGACACAGAGAAATGCAGACTAGTATTTCAGGGTGCTTTTCAGTCATCTTCTGTCGACTTTAGTCAAGACCAATTTTAACCATCATTGTAAATATCTGGTCTGTTACTCAGTCCATTTCCTAGGAATGTTAATAGCTCATATATCACCCTAGCAACAGATTCCTGGCACTTTACTAAACAGAAAAGAAATGCAAGTCATTTGTCATTTTCTGTGCACACTCTTATTCCCCCTTTTATATAATGTTCGCGGTAATTAAACTGGATCAGGAAGACAAATCAGATTATGTTCTTAATGAAGAATGAGTAACTGAGCAGGAGAAAATGGGTTTGTGTGCCCTGACTGTACATTAATAACTAAAAGCTACTAGAGAGGGATAAAAGTAGCTAAGAAAAACTAGAAGAATGTTGGCCTTTGTCAAGGGAGCTGGAATACAAAGGGGACAAAGTTATGCCTCAGTTTTATCCTCGACTGTAGCCCATCTGGAGTGTAGCATGCTGTACCTCAGCTCAAGCTGCAGGGTGCAGGTTTGACAGGATGATGGGTTTTAGTAACTTCAGTGGTGGGATGCTTAGTGCTCTGGGTCTTGGAAAACCCAACTCACAGCAACAACTTGTCTTTGATGACCTGTAACAATGCTCTAAAATGCACTTCCAGACACAAAGCTTAAAAAAATCAAACAGAAAGGTGATCGCTCCAGGAAGTGAGATGCGGGCAGCACTGCACTCAGTTGTCTCTCGTGTTTGTTCTAATAATCTCGTTGTGATGTGTGGGTTATACAGGTGTCTTGTGCACCAGTGGTCATGGAATAAATTGACTTCTTTTAGCTTTTAAATATAATGACCAGTCTCCTGATTTGCTGTCAAATATCAGGGCTCATAGCTGTGCACACCTCTTTTCTATATGATAAGTACCAGGAGGGTGTTGGTAAATGTCTCTGTGCTTCCTTCCACACCTGCTACTGCAGTGAGCCCCTATTACTTGCTTCTATCCCAGTCAACACAGGATCCTAAATGGAGCAATTGAGGTTTGCTGGATTTGAACCTATCTCTGGTGATCTGCTGTGAAGCCTCCTTCAATTCACCTTCAAGAAGGAACTTTGTACCAACCCACTTCTCGACACCCTGTGTTAGGCTATTTTAGTCCGAGTTAATTAAAATCGCTATCACGATATTCATAGTTGCCCAGGTTCGGGATTAAAATCTGTCAGTCTGTCAGGGCATTTAGTAAACGACTTAGTTTATAAAGACCAGTTTATCGTGTGATTACATTTGTTTGGGTTATTCAGGAACAGAAGGAGACAGGGGCGACAACTCATCTTGTTTCTAAGTTTATTCTGAATTATTTTAATGAATTTGGCACGAGATTGTATGTGACCTTCTAATCGCTATCCTGTGAGGGAGACTGGGCCTTTCTGCCAGAAATGTCTGTTGCCCTTTCTCACCCTCTGTCCAGGTGTTACAGAAGCAACTGTCTAACCTGTGCTGATAACCCTGACCTGTCACCCGCTGCCCTTGCTCAACAACACTTATTTCACCCACTTTCCTCAGCTTTTAATAAACTGCTTGTGCTTAGCCAGTTTTCCTCCTTATCTCATCTTGAAACATGTGCAAAGACTTTTTTTCTCGTTTCTCACCATCCTCAAGGTCTCTTTGCTTATTATTTTTCACTGGTTCATTTTTTTTTTTATCTCATTGGAGCCATTATAACTGAAATGTTCTTGTTTTGCAGCCACATAGATTCCAACTGGCACAAGAATTTGAACTTTTCCCACATATTTTTATTTGTCAAGGGAATTTAACCCTTTACATGCAGCTTAATTTTGCAACAGCTTTGGTTAACATAGCACACTGGTCGGGTGGAATTTTACAGTCCCCCACCAGTTGATTTGAAGGCTGGGGGGTGGGTGCTTGGGGCTGGGTGTAAAATAACTGCCAACCCGTCAGTCCATGACCTGTCTTCCATGTTACAGGGGGAGATGGAGGTTTCAGGCGTTCCATCCACCCTTGGGCATAATGAGGCCCTTAATGCCTACTTAAGTGCCTCATCCCATCCCTGCTGCTATTTTAGCCACGCAGGGGGAGGCCCAGACCAAGCGGGTAGCCCAGCAGCTTTAGCTGTGTGGAGCAAGTGGGGTGTGGACCTCCTTTGGGGGTTCCCAGTGCCCAGCGGAGGCAAAACCCCTCCCCTGCAAAGGTTATGCCCCCTTTTAACCCATCCACCCCCGGTTTCTCAAACCCAGCCCCCTCACTCCAATCATTGGGGCCTGCTAGCCAGGCCTTGCCAACACCCTGGACTTATCCTTCAGTCTGGCCTCCATTAGCTCCTCTTCTTCGGGAGCTGCTTGTGGTCCCAGCAGTCGCCACCACTCGAACCTGGCACTGCTGAGACTGCCGAGCTGCTGACCAATCCGATTGGCCAGCAATTCTCTAAGGCGGAGCTTCCTCCCCAGGTGGAGGTGGAAGGCTCACCCTTAGCCAATGAATGCCCCGCCAAATGTTAAATGGCTGCGGGGTAGCCAGTATTGGCCAGTATGCATTCCCCACCCACTCCTGAAGCCCCCCACTCGAAAAATACTGCTCATCATAAACATACATACACAAAGATATAAACATGGATGCCGCTGGGATTGTTGGATCCTGAGCAGTGCACCTTAAACCAACAGAGTTGGAACCAAAGAAAAACATTGGAAATCCAAGGAAAGAGGGAATTGCAACATCCAAATGGGTCTAAGCTGCAGCTATTACAATAAATGCAGTCTACAGGCCTCCCGGGTGATCATACTCTTCCCATCTTAAGAATTTGCAATGTTGGATGCCTGTTATGATTTTGGAATTTAATCCTAAAGCAGATTTACATATAGTGCTTCTTCATGATAGGACATATAGGAACAAATGAATAGCTGTAGCTTGCTCCACCATGCCATGAGACTGTGACTGAGCTATATCCTAACCCCATTTACCTGCTTTGCCTCCATGTCCTTTCATACTAGCAATAATCCCGTGGTTCCACATTTTTAATTATTAATTCAACTAGCACCTTTTTGTGGGAGGGGCTTCTACTTTTTTGTGTGGGGTTTGGGGGGGTGGGGGGGGGGGGTGGGGGGAGTGGGAGGAGGAGGAGGAGGGGTTCCACACTTCTGCCACCTTTTGCACAAAGAAGTGCTCTCTCCTGAATGGCCGTGCTTGATTTTTAGCCATGACTGCTTGTCTTAGACAACGCCCTCCCCAATGGAAAAAGTTTCTCCAATTACCCTATTAATTGCTTTCGAAAATCCTAAAATATCTCAATCAAATCACACCTTAGCCTTTTACATTCCAGGGGAATCAAGGCCAGATTATATAACCTCTCCTCACAATCTAGCCCCTGGATCCCTGGTCACATTCTGATGAATCTGCGCTGCACTCCTTTTAAGGCCAATATACCTTTCCTAAGGTGAGGAGCCCAGAATTATACACAGTAGTCCAGATGTATTCTAACAAGGATCATTGTGTAGCTGTAGTAAAGCTTGTCTCCTTTTTATTCCAGCCCTTCAGTGAAGACTAACATTTTCCTTAGCCTCTCGATTATTTGAGTGATTTTATTTTAATGATTCACATTTTGGGTGATTTGCATAAATGGATCCCTATATCTCTGAAGTTCCACTATTCCTAGCCTCTCACCATTTAAAAAAATGCTCAAATCTATCCTTTGATAGTTTAAAATTGATGACATCACTCTTACCTTTGTGGAAATCAATCTATCAATGTCTCTCCGTAATTTTATGCTCCCGTCTATACTACATGCTATGCTACCAACCTTTGTATCACTGCCAAACTTGGATAGGTGTCTCTCTATTGCAATATCTAAGATATTAATAAACATAGTGACTGATTGTGGCCACAGCACAGATCTTTGTGCACACCACTAGTCACTTTCATCCAATTCAAGTACACGCCATACTCTGTCTTCTACTGCCTAACCAAACTCCTAACCAGTTCAATAATTTAACTACAATTAAATAAAGGCTTGTATTTCTATGGCATGTTTCCAGACCCAAGGGCATCTCAAAGCACTTCACAGCCAACAGAATACTTTTTGAAGTGTAATCACTGTTGTAATGTAGGAAAGCAGCAGCCAATTTGCACACAGCAAATTCCCTTAAACAGCAAGATAATTTAATAATATAAATTGTATAAGAGCTTACATAAGACACTGGTTAGACTTCAGCTGGAGTATTGTGTACTGTTCTGGGCGCCACACTATAGGAAGGATGTGAACACATTGGAGAGAGTGCAGAAGAGGTTTACAAGAATGGTTCCAGGGATGAGAAACTTCAGTTATGAAAATAGATTGGAGAGGCTGGGACTTTTCTCCTTGGAGAAGAGAAGGCTAAGAGGAGATTTGATAGAGGTGTTCAAAATCATGAGGGGGCTGGATAGAGTAGATAGGGAGAAACTGTTTCTGCTCGTAAAAGGATTGAGAATGGTAGGACACAGATTTAAAGTGATTTGCAAAAGAAGCAAATGTGATGTGAGAAAAAGCTTTTTCACACAGCGAGTTGTTCGGGTCTGGAATGCACTGACTGGAAGTGTGGCGGAGGCAGGTTCAGTCGAGGTATTGAAGATGACATTAGATGATTATTTGAATAGAAACAATGTGCAAGGGTACGGGGGAAAAGCAGGAGAATGACAAAGTCATGAAGCTCATTTGGAGAGTTGGTGCAGACACGATGGGCCAAATGGCCTCCTTCTGCTCTATAGCATTCTGTGATTCTGTGAGTTTGTTTTGGTGATATTGATTGAGGGGTAAATATTGGCCTAGATACCAAGGATAACTTCAACAAAAAGCAATGAAGAGTGGCTAGGGGATCTTTCATGTCCACCTGAAAGAACAGAAGGGGCCTTAGTTTAACATCTGATCCAAAAGAAGGTACCTCCAACAATGCAGCATTCTTCCATTACTGGATTGTCAGACTAGACTTTTGGGCTAAAGCCTTTGGATTGGGACTTGAACCCATAACATTCTGACTCAGAGACAAGAGCGCAAATGAATCACAGTTACACCTTTCCAAGTTTTAACTAATTGTGTTTTATATGGAACCTTACAGAATGGCTTCTAGAAGTTCATATAAACTGTATCCATAAATATTCCCCTGTCTACTATTTAGTTATTTCTTGAAAACAATTCAATTAAATTTGATAGACATGATCTACCCTTTACAAATCCCTGTTGGTTTTCTTTAATCAGCTCGAATTTTTTTTCTAATTGCTTTGTCACGCTGCCTTTAATTATAGATTTCAAGCCTTCTTCTTAGACAGTCACTTGGGATCAAGGGTGACTCGCTTCTACTCCGGTTCGGTGGGTTCTGAGATGGCTGATAAGACCAATACGCAGTCTGCAGACTCTGCTACATGTGGGTCAGGTGGTGCTCGAAGGCTTGGGTAGGTGGGTTGCTTGGAGGTTTGTGCACTCCCTTTTATGCTTTGACTTCACCTTTGTATGTTCTCGATGAAGTCTTTTGATGTGTTCAGTGCCTTCCTGAATGAGCCTTCTCATTTTGGTCGGTCACAAGCCAGGGTCTCCCACGAGTTGGCGGGGATATTTGACTTCTTCAGGGTCACTTTGAGGACATCCCTAAAGCATTTCCGCTGTCCTCCTGGGAGCCTCTTGCTGCAGCTGAGCTCCGAGTAGCGCAGTTGCTTCAGGAGTCTGATGTCAGGCATTCAAACAACTTGTCCCACGCAGCAGAGCTAGTTTTCGATGATTTGTGCCTCGATGCTGGGAAAGTTGGCTTAGGAGAGGCTGCTGCTGCTGGGTCACTTTTTTTTGCCACCGGATTTGGAGGATCTTGAGAAGGCTCTGCTGGTGGGGGTCTCCAGTGCTTTTGAGGTGTCTACTGTATGTTGTCCAAGTCTCTGAAGCATATGGAGCTTGGGGATCATTGCTACCCTGTAAACCATCACCTTAGTCTTGGGTTGGACATCCTGGTCCTCAAATACTCTTTTCCTCGGTCAGCTGAACGCTGAGCTGGCACATTGGAGAGAGCAGGATGCTCCATAATGACATGCAAGCCGTGATCCTCACTGAGGATCTCAGTGAAAACTGGGGTCAAACAAGGCTGTGTCATTGCATCATTTCTCTTCTCCATTTTCTTCACTGCAATACTGCACCTCACCTCCAGCACATTACCCACAGGCATGGTGATAATCTACAGAACAGATAGGGAAACTGTTTAACCTATGCTGCCTTCAATCCAAAATCCAAACCACTCCAAGCTCAGTTATAGAGCTTCGGTGTGCAGAGGAAAGGTGTCTGTACGCTCACTCAGAATCTGAGCTTCTGGTCATGGCTGACTCTTTCTTCGAAGCATAGATTCCTATAACTTTCCCACAACAGGTATTCACGGTAAATGATCACAAGCTGCCTTTCTGGATTGTAATTGTACAAAATTTTCCACCTTTTACAATCTTTGGCCCTGTTACATCCACCTGAGAGAAGAGGCAAGGCCATGGTTTTGTCTCATCCAACAGTGCATGACTCCCCAAGTACTGGACTGGAGTTTCACTCTAGATTTTTGTTTTAAGCAGCTGGAACAGCAAAAACTTAGGCAAAAAGGTAGGTTTTCATTCACTGGTGTCTTCTTCCCTGAAGATTGACTGCCATGGATTTCCACCTCTGTCTGTCCTGTGCTGCCCTTACACATTCCACATTGGAAACCTGCATCCAACCTCATATGTCCACCATCCACTTTCTCCCCTGCTTCCCTCTCCTTTGTTTCCTCCTGTGGGAGAGTCCAGAACTAGGGGGGCACTGTTTTAAAATTAGGATTCGCCCTTTTAGGACAGAGATGAGGAGAATTTTTTTCTCTCAGGGGATTGTGAGACTTTGGAACTCTGCCTCAGAAGGTGGAGGCGGGGTCATTGAATATCTTTAAGGCAGAGGTAGGTAGATCCTTGTTAGGCAAGGGAATCAAAGGCTATGGGGGGTAGATGGGAATGTAGAATTCGAAATACAAACAGATCAGCCATGATCTTATTGAATGGCAGTGCAGGCTTGAGGGGCCAAATGGCCTACTCCTGCTCCTAATTCGTATGTTTGTACATATGTTCGTATGTTTTCTGATGACCTTCCCCTCCAATAAGTCTTTCTATCTACTGCTTGCTCTAATGGGACTGAAGTATTGTATCTTTCTCTTTGATGGTTATGCATTAATTTCCTCTTTTTGCCAGCCATTTCCAGCACTGCCTCATTTGCCTTTCTGTCTGTGTAAGAAATGTATGCCCACATCTCAAATGCCTTCAGCTCATCAATTATCCCTTTGTTTGTTGCCCATGTCTCCAAGCTAGGCTTTAAGAAACATCTTAAAAGGAAGAGAGAGAGAGAGATGGAGAAGCAGAAAGGTTTAGGGAAGAAACGTCAAAGCTTATGTCCTAAATAACTGAAGGCAGAGCAACAAATGGTGAAGTGCAGGAAATCAGGGATGTGAAAGAGAACAGAAGAATGTAAGAATATAAGAAATAGGAGCAGGAGTGGCCATCCAACCCCTCGAGCCTGCTCTGGCATTCGATAAGATCATGGCTGATCTGATTGTGGCTTTAACTCCACTTCCCTGCCTACCCCTCATAACCCTGACTCCCTGCAGTTCAAAAATCTCTCTAACCCAATACATTCAATGACCCAGGTTCCCGTGCACTCTGGGATAGTGAATTCCAAAATGAACGAGACCACACCTGGAGTACTGCATACTCCTCTGTGAGGAGAAATTCCTCTTTATCTTAAATGGGAGACTTTTGAAACTGTGTCCCTTAGTTCTAGATTCTGCAACGAGGGGAACCATCCTGTCTGCATCCATCCCGTCAAGCCCCCTCAGAATCTTATACGTTTTATAAGATCACCTCTCATTCTTCTAAACTTCAATGAGTACAGGCCCAACCTGCTCAACCCTTCCTCAGAAGACAAACCCTTCATCCCAGGAATCAACCCAGTGAACCTCTCCTGAACTGCTTCCAATGCAATTTCAATGACGAGGCCAAAGCTATACCCACCAATGCCCTGTGCAGTGTAACAAGACCCCATAGCCCTTATAATAAAGGCTAACATTCTATTTGCCTTCCTAATCACTTGCTGTACCTGCAGGTTTACTTTTGGTGATTTATGTAGGAGGACACCCAGATCCCTTTACACCACAACATTCTGCAGTCTCTCTCTATTTAAATAATATTCTGTTTTTCTATTCTTCCCACCAAAGTGGACAACCTGACACTTCCCACATAATACTTATCTTCCAAATTTTTACCCACTCACTTAGCTTATTTATGTCCCTTTGCAGATTTTCACTTACAATGATTCCCTATGCCATGATTAGCTCCTGTTTGGAAGTTTCTCAACTCAGCAGCCCCACTCAGTTTAAAGGGCCCCGTTACACCTTTGAAATATCTTGCTGGTCGTATATTCCACAGGGGCTTGGTTAATTCAAGTCTGCTGCAGTTATTGTTTCAGAACATGTAATTGAGTTTTCATGTCTCATCTCAGCAACATTTGCAAAGTCCCAGTGTGGCGTGAATCATCAGGAGATGGGGTCTGTCATGCCGCCCCTACTGGGAAAATTGTCTGTCTTCATTCCAACTTTGCTGAATGTGAAATTGTGTCTTGTAGCAGTTCGACCTGTCTGGGTTGTTTCTTTAAAAAAAACACAATTGTCTGTATAGGCTTTCACTTTAAAATCTGGCCAGTGAAAAATAAAATAAATCATATCTTCAAAATGCACATCCTCATGATAATTCGAATGAATCTTGATTGTCCTGGACCTGGGGTAGGATTTCTGTGGGACAAGAGTGAAGTGGGTGGGTAGAAAATCTACTAATCATGTGCCAGAGGCCTGGCAGAAACCCTCCCCCAGTATCAATGGAATCTCAATCAGGAGATAACTGGGAAACCCAGTGGGGGAAGTCACGATGAAGAACTCTAGGCTGGAATCTTAATGTTGCATAAAAAGACAGACTTGTATTTAGGTAGCAACTTTCACAACCTCAGAACACCCCAGAGCATTTTTGGGCCAACAAAGTACTGCTGAAGCATAGTCACTGTTGTAATGTAGGAAACATGGCAGCCAATTTGTGCATAGCAAGATCCCGCAAACAAAAATCTGATTAGTGACATTGGTGGGGGTTCAATGTTAACCAGATCACTGGGGGAAAAGCCCCTGCTTTTTCTGAATGGTGCCACAAGTGCCAGCCGATAGAGCAGATTTAACTTCTCGTCCAATAAGAAGACACTTTTGACAGTGCAGCACTCCCCCAGCACTGCAGTGGAGTGTCAGCCCAGATTATAGGCCCAATTCCCTTTACTGGGACTTGAAACAACAATCTGCGTGATTATCCTTTTCACAACAAGAGTTTAGAGGAAAATTTGTTTTGGTAGCACACCTCTTGGCACTAAGCAACAAATCAGCAGGGGAACCAGAGGACAGACAGAAAGCCTCCGCTGGGAATCCTTACTCTGTGGAATAGGATTTATATTTTTCTTCAAAAGAGTGTGACACACCACAAGTGGTTTGATTTCTCAAAGAAGTGAAGGGTTTCTCTTCACAGTGGAATTTGCCAAGAATGAGAGCGGCTTTTGTTTTCATTAAAAAACGCTACAGCGCCTAAACGACAGTAGTAAAGTTAACAACCGAGGCATTTTGTGGAGATCTGCTCGAGTGGTGTACTGAGCAAACAGACCCTGTCCTTTAATCAGCCGGAGATACAGAACAGTGATCAGAGAGAAGTCTTCAGATCTTCCACTCATAAAACACATTCTCTGGATGGATATTTATTGCACAGGCTCAGATCTTCACAATAAACATTCATTCAGTTTGGACAGAAGCAGCCACGGATGCTCTGGGAGACTGTTTTGAGCTCACTCCTCTCCTATCAATGAAGCCTGAATTCCAAGAAGCCTAGGTTCTCGGGTTGCCTGTAACATTCGAGAGGTTTGGAATTACAGCTCATGCAATGTTACTGCAAATGCAACAGCTTTACTAACAAAAATCTTAAAACTTAAAGATTTAAACCAATTTTGGAAAACTTAGTTATCCCCTAGGTAGTTAGTTTAGGTTGAATGCACGCCGATTGGATCGGATTTGACTAAGACCGATCTGCTTCCAGCAGCATCTCCATGCCAAGTGAGGGCTCTTAGCCTCCTTTTATCCTCTGGTTACATAGCAACAGTCCTCGAGTCCGATCCTTCTGTGCCCCTTGTTTGGTTTCGGAGGTACCAGATCAGCCTCTGATTGGTCCACAGGGAACTGAACTTAGTCCAAAATATCACGCGTGGCCGGTTTCCCCCACATATTCCTCATGCATGCAACTGTTTCACCATAAGGTGTCTGGTGCACTTGACTTGTCTCTCCCTCAGGTTCAACCGTCTCAGATGGTTGTGCAACCACCCGTGCACTGTGGGTTGTTGTCTGCTTCGAAGTTCATTTGAGGAAACACAACCCTAGCAGTTCTTCAAAAATATAAAACATTTGACAAGCCACAACACGCTCTGAGAATTGTTACATGTCCCAGCAATTGTCAGCTTACACTGTCCCTTTGCAGCAAATTCGACCAAATCTTTAAGCATCTTCTTGTAAATGAATCTCTCGGTGTGGAAGAATAAAATACATGGATAATGAAATTACTACAGAATGTCCTTGAGCAGTCACGCAACCAGCACATAAACTAATAGACTAGTCGCGCTATCAGCTACCTTCCCAGACTAATGGGTGCCAGGTGTCAGATATGGTTGTAAACTAAGAAAGAACTATTGTGTGCATGCCCAAAATATGTGACCATACCATGTTAATAATTAGTGAGGGTTAAGCAACCATTGAAACTGCCTAATCTCTAACCATTGAAACTGCCTAATCTCTAACCATTGAAACTGCCTAATCTCTAACCATTGAAACTGCCTAATCTCTAACCATTGAAACTGCCTAATCTCTGTCACGTACTTTTTTGCTATAACTATGTGTGTACTCTAATGCTTCTCAGAGTGCCGGATCGCTCCATTGTAGGTGACTGGGCTCTCCGTGATATCACGATTTAATAAAGACTTCCAAGACAAACCTCCTGGGTCCGAGTGTTCACTCCGTTTTCCGCGACAAATTGGCGCTGAAGGTGGGATCTGACTGAAGTCCAGTAGCCTCTTAAGTTGGAGAGGTAATTGAAATCCTGGACCGTCGGATCTCCAAAAAAGAACCCTCGTGGAGAAAGGGAGGAACAACTCTCCTAAGCTAGGGAGAGTACGAACTGCATCCTAGCTGAAAGGGGGATTGCAGTGAATTAGCATCCCAGCTAAAAGGGGGACAGCCAGTAAAAGGGTAGCTACCGACCAAAGAGACTTAAGAGACCCAAAGAATCGGAGGACTTGTTAAGGAACTCTTAAACACCGGTGAGCGCATGGGTAGGGAAAACACACTGCGCTGTTAATTGTGTTTCCTTTCTGGATATAATGGGAAGTCGTAGCAGCAGAGCGGCATCTGCCACCTCCCCGGCTCCACAGGGATTCCAAAAACAAACCAAAGCCAGAGCCCAAATCAGGAACTTTGAAGATGGGCAAGAAAACGGAAAAACGTATGAAAATGGTAACCAGGACTCGACAAAAGGTGGAAAGGACCCTACCTTGTGCTGCTAACAGCTCGGACGGCCTTGAAGGTTAAAGGGAAGGAAGACTGGGTCCACGCCACCCGCTGTAAAAAATATTGTCCGGCGGTAACATGGCAGCTGTTACCAAGTGATCTAACTTGTATTATGTATTGGATACTGCTCCTTGTTATATTCCGTGGGGTATACCCAAGGGACCCTCACCCAAACACCTTTTTGTCTCTATGCCGCACCTACGCTAGACAGGTAGGACAGGGTGCCTGTTGGATATGCGCCCAGACTCCCCAACATGGGGGAGAGACGGGTCATTGGCGTGCTGTTCCTCTAAATGACACTGAGTACGCTGACGTTCGAACTTTTGATATTGTAACACTGCAGCACAATGTGTTTAGGGGTTGGTTCTGTCACTCTCCACCTGCCAATGGGTGGAACCATACAGAACATGGGATTAGAATCAGATCCCCAAAGGAGCCGGTAAACGCCACCTGTTGGTGTTCCAACCTTACACTCAGCACTTACGATCTGGGACGAAGCTCCTGTCATATTACGGTATCATACCTCTTTGGCCTAGCTACCCGAAAGCCCGCAGGTACTGGTATTAGCGAACATCCACCAAACCCCCTCAATGGTACATACTGGGTTTGTGGAGATAAAGCATACCCCTGGTTGCCTGGGATGCCTCAACTATCCTCTTTCTTCAATGTGCCTGTAGGAAATTCGAAAAAGAACGGAACCACTCCCACGTGGAGTGGCTGTTGCTACCTAGCATACTTAAATCCCTATCTTCGCCATGTAGGTAAATCAGATATGCACCCACATCGGCATCGCCGTGGCATCTCGGAATCTGAACGATTCTGGGTGATTGCTTTGCCCCCTTATGGATCGGCTCATAATTCCCGTGAAATTATCAACCTGGCAGCTGCGCTTGAAAAAGTCGCTAATTCAACAGCTGATGCTCTGGTTGAGACACAGAAGCAGATTTCAGCTAGTACCACTGAAATGATAGCACTACGCCTAACCGCATTACAAAACAGGATGGCCCTTGACTTCCTTCTAGCTGAAAAAGGCGGCACTGGTGCTATGATAGGCTCAGAGTGCTGCACTTATGTACCCGATGTCTCTGAAAATATTACTGACTTGGGACAGCGTGTCATGGACAAAGTACAAGAAATAAAAAAGGTTGGGGAAAGTTTGCGTAATTTTTATATAAAAGATTCTTGGTGGTCTGTAATACTAGGTTGGTTCTCCGGTTGGGGAAGTTGGTTGCTATACGTTTTAATTGGGTTGGTCGTAGCATGTGTTATAGGGTGTTGTGCATGTGTGGCTTTGCGGATTTGCTGCTCCCAGATTATCAATGTTGTCTCTACTGGATTAGGGGGTACTCCAATTATTCCCCAAATGATGCGCACTGGCCCCAGCGAAGCCCACTGGTGGGGAGAGAAAGTTTACCCTGCCAGAGACCGGCCTTTTCCTTATGGTTATGAACCCCTGTATGATGATGAAGATACTATTCATCATTGGTGTTAATCTAAAAGATTAACAAGGAAGGATTGTGGAAGAATAAAATACATGTATAATGAAATTACTACAGAGTGTCCTTGAGCAATCACACAACCAGCACATAAACTAATAGACTAGTCGCGTTATCAGCTACCTTCCCAGACTAATGGGCACCAGATGTCAGATATGGTTGTAAACTAAGAAAGAACTGTTGTGTGCATGCCCAAGATATGTCACCATACCATGTTAATAATTAGTGAGGGTTAAGCAACCATTGAAACTGCCTAATCTCTAACCATTGAAACTGCCTAATCTCTAACCATTGAAACTGCCTAATCTCTAACCATTGAAACTGCCTAATCTCTAACCATTGAAACTGCCTAATCTCTAACCATTGAAACTGCCTAATCTCTAACCATTGAAACTGCCTAATCTCTAACCATTGAAACTGCCTAATCTCTAACCATTGAAACTGCCTAATCTCTAACCATTGAAACTGCCTAATCTCTAACCATTGAAACTGCCTAATCTCTAACCATTGAAACTGCCTAATCTCTAACCATTGAAACTGCCTAATCTCTAACCATTGAAACTGCCTAATCTCTGTCACGTACTTTTTTGCTATAACTATGTGTGTACTCTGATGCTTCTCAGAGTGCCGGATCGCTCCATTGTAGGCGACTGGGCTCTCCGTGATATCACGATTTAATAAAGACTTCCAAGACAAACCTCCTGGGTCCGAGTATTCACTCCGTTTTCCGCGACACTCTGATACTGCTTCAAGTAAATCAGGAGAATAATAATAGAGGCATTTAAAAAAAAACGTTTCTTTCATTTGCTTTGAACGTTTCTTGTTAGTGATAAAGCTACTGGAGATGGGGATAAAGATTGTTTGACTGATAGTCAAGAATCAGCCAATTGGATATAATTATATATAATACAATATAAAATATAATACAATATAATAGTCCAGGATTCTCTTAAGGTTAACTTGCAGGTTGAGTCAGTAGTTAGGAAGGCAAATGCAATGTTGGCATTATTTCGAGAGGACTAGAATATAAAAGCAGGGATGTGCTGCTGAGGCTTTATAAGGCTGTGATCAGACCACATTTAGAATATTGTGAGCAATTTTGGGCCCCGTATCTCAGGATGGATGTGCTGGCCCTGGAGAGGTTCACGAGAACGATCCAAGGAATGAAAGGCTTAACATATGAGGAACACTTGAGGACTCTGGGTCTATACTCGATGGAGTTTAGAAGGATATGGGGGGATCTGATTGAAACTTACAGAATACTGAAAGGCCTGGATAGAGTGGACGTGGGGAAGATGTTTCCATTAGTAGGAGAGACTAGGACCCGAGGGCACAGCTTCAGAGTAAAGGGAAGACCTTTTAGAACAGAGATGAGGAGAAACTTCTTTAGCCAGAGAGTGGTGAATCTATGGAATTCATTGCCACAGAAGGCTGTGGAGGCCAGGTCATTGAGTGTATTTAAGACCGAGATAGATAGGTTCTTGATTGATAAGGGAAAGGTTACGGGGAGAAGGCGGGAGAATGGGGTTGAGAAACTTATCAGCCATGATTGAATGGTGGAGCAGACTCGATGGGCCGAATGGCCTAATTTCTGCTCCTATGTCTTATGGTCTAATATCAGCTGTCACCTGAAAGGGTCTTAACTGAGGGAAATTTTGATCACAAATGCAATCAGAAGCTGCGATTTGGCACAAAATCACTTCAAACTGAGGGGGGTTGGGTGGGAAGTGGTGACAATTCACAGACAGCTCTGCGTACAAACCTCTCACCTGGGGAGAAAAATGGTAATCACATTGGAAGTGCAGCAGGAAGTGGGTTGTTAATTTAAGCTGGGGTGCAGTAACATTCCTCTATTTGTAGGGAGGTAACAATCTATAACTATACAGAGGCCTGAACAAGATACAACTGAGGGAGGCCTGAGCTTTCGGGCCTGAGAATCCGTGCTGGTACAGATCCTGGTGTGAGCGCTGAGACCATATCTCCAGCAGTCTGTATTGCTAATCGCTGGTGAACTTTCCAAGGGTGCTTGGGTTGGGAGGGGCTCTCTTACTTTCACCCCCAGTAGCGGATCCCACACCATGACAGATACATCTTGTGATTCCACCCATTAAAAAGGCTAGAAGGTTTGGCCAGAGAATGTCCACTCTGGTTTCCACACCACCCTCCTCATTAAATAAAGGACTTGCATTTATATAGCGCCGTTCACAAATTCAGGATGTTCCGCAGTGCTACAGCAAGTTTTCTTTTTAAAAAATGGTTCTTTTCTGTGGAGCAGGTCTGAGGATTCCCCAAGTGGACAGGTATAACTTCACTAACACTGTCTCTGGAGCTGCAAGTCCTGGCACAAACCACCTCCATCATCAACCACCTCTACACCAATGTCCATATTTGGCGGAGGTGAAGGTTGTGCCCAAGAGCTCCCAGAAAGTTCAAACAAAAGTCATACCCGGGTAAAAGCAAAAAACTGCGGATGCTGGAAATCCAAAACAAAAACAAAAATACCTGGGAAAACTCAGCAAGTCTGGAAGCATCTGCGGAGAAGAACACAGTTAACGTTTCGAGTCCGAATGACCCTTCAACAGAACTAAGGAACAATAGAAGAGAGGTGAAATATAAGCTGGTTTAAGGGGGGGGGGTGGGACAAGTAGAGCTGGATAGAGGGCCAGTGATAGGTGGAGATAACCAAAAGATGTCACAGACAAAAGAACAAAGAGGTGTTGAAGGTGGTGATATTATCTAAGGAATGTGCTAACTAAGGGTAGAAAGCAGGACAAGCAAGGTACAGATAGCCCTAGTGGGGGTGGGGTGGGGGGAAGGAATCGAAAAAGGCTAAAAGGTAGAGATAAAACAATGGATGGAAATACATTTAAAAATAATGGAAATAGGTGGGAAAAGAAAAATCTATATAAATTATTGGGAAAAAAAGGGGGGGATAGGAAAGGGAGTGGGGATGGAGGAGAGAGTTCATGATCGAAAATTGTTGAACTCAATATTCAGTCCAGAAGGCTGTAAAGTGCCTAGTCGGAAGATGAGGTGCTGTTCCTCCAGTTTGCGTTGAGCTTCACTGGAACATCGCAGCAAGCCAAGCACGGACATGTGGGCAAGAGAGCAGGGTGGAGTGTTGAAATGGCAAGCGACAGGGAGGTCTGGGTCATGCTTGCGGACGACCGAAGGTGTTCTGCAAAGTGATCACCCAGTCTGCGTTTGGTCTCTCCAATGTAGAGGAAACCGCATTGGGAGCAGCGAATGCAGTAGACTAAATTGAGGGATGTGCAAGTGAAATGCTGCTTCACTTGAAAGGAGTGTTTGGGCCCTTGGACGGTGAGGAGAGGGGAAGTGAAGGGGCAGGTGTTGCACCTTCTGCGGTTGCATGGGAAGGTGCCGTGAGCGGGGGTTGAGGTGTAGAGGGTGATGGAGGAGTGGACCAGGGTGTCCCGGAGGGAATGATCCCTGCGGAATGCCGCCAGAGAGGGTGAAGGGAAGATGTGTTTGGTGGTGGCATCATGCTGGGGTTGGTGGAAATGGTGGAGGATGATCCTTTGAATGCGGAGGCTTGTGGGGTGATAAGTGAAGACAAGGGGGACTGTCGCGGAAAACGGAGTGAACACTCAGACCCAGGAGGTTTGTCTCGGAAGCCTTTATTGAATCGTGATATCACGGAGAGCCCAGCAGCATACAATGGAGCTAACCGGCACTCTGAGGAAGCATCAGAGTACACGCATAGTTATAGCAAAAGCGAGCGTAACAGAGGCCATGCAAGTTACAAAAGCTGCTTGACCCTTAGTAATTAATAATATTGACATTTTTATCTTTGGCATGCATACAATTGTTCTATCTTAGTTTATAATTACACAGAACCTTGAGTAGTTACACAAAAACCTTGAGTAGCCCATCTGGAGATTAGTCATCTGGACAGACAACAGATAGCATGACTAGGCCCTGTCTCATGTGCTGATAACAGACATCTGAGCTTTGTTTCAAGGACTCTTGGTAGTTTGTTTATTATAAAAACAGAAATACCTGGAAAAACTCAGCAGGTCTGGCAGCATCGGCGGAGAAGAACAAAGTTGACGTTTCGAGTCCTCATGACCCTTCAACAGAACTAAATAGAAATAGGAGAGGGGTGAAATATAAGCTGGTTTATGGGGGAGGGGGGGTGTGAAGAAGGAGGGGGTGTTGTTGGGACAAGCAAGCAGTGATAGGAGCAGATAACCAAAAGATGTCACAGACAAAAGAACAAAGAGGTGTTGAAGGTGGTGATATTATCTAAAAGAATGTGCTAATTAAGAGTGGAGAGCAGGACAAGCAAGGTAGCTCTAGTGGGGGTGGGGTGAAATAAACCATGGGTGGAATACATTTAAAAATAATGGAAATAGGTGGGAAAAGAAAAATCTATATAAATTATTGGAAAAAACAAAAGGGAGGGGGAAGAAACGGAAAGGGGGTGGGGATGGAGGAGGGAGTTCAAGATCTAAAATTGTTGAACTCAATATTCAGTCCGGAAGGCTGTAAAGTGCCTAGTTGGAAGATGAGGTGCTGTTCCTCCAGTTTGCGTTGAGCTTCACTGGAACAATGAAGCAAGCCAAGGACAGACATGTGGGCAAGAGAACAGGGTGGAGTGTTAAAATGGCAAGCGACAGGGAGGTCTGGGTCTTTCTTGCGGACAGACCGCAGGTGTTCTGCAAAGCGGTCGCCCAGTCTGCGTTTGGTCTTTCCAATTTAGAAGAAACCGCATTGGGAGCAACGAATGCAGTAGACTAAGTTGGGGGAAAGGAAAGTGAAATGCTGCTTCACTTGAAAGGAGTGTTGGGCCCTTGGACAGTGTGGAGAGGGGAAGTGAAGGGGCAGGTGGTGCATATTTTGCGTTTGCATGGGGAGGTGCTGTAGGTGGGGGTTGAGGAGTAGGGGGTGATGGAGGAGTGGACCAGGGTGTCCCGGAAGGAACGATCCCTGCGGAATGCTGCCAGGGGGGTGAAGGGAAGATATGTTTGGTGGTGGCATCATGCTGGACTTGGCGGAAGTGGCGGAGGATGATCCTTTGAATGCGGAAGCTGGTAAGGTGATAAGTGAGGACAAGGGGGACCCTATCATGTTTCTGGGAGGGAGGAGAAGGTGTGAGGGCGGATGCACGGGAGATGGGCCGGACACGCTTGAGGGCCCTGTCAACCACCGTGGGTGGAAAACCTCGGTTAAGGAAGAAGGAGGACATGTCAGAGGAACTGTTTTTGAAGGTAGCATCATTAGAACAGATGCGAAGGAACTGAGAGAATGGGATGGAGTCCTTACAGGAAGGGGGGTGTGAGGAGCTGTAGTCGAGGAAGCTGTGGGAGTCGGGAGGCTTGTAATGGATATTGGTGGACAGTTATCACCAGAAATTGAGACAGAGAGGTCAAGGAAAGGAAGGGAAGTGTCAGAGATGGACCATGTGAAAATGATGGAGGGGTGGAGATTGGAAGCAAAATTAATAAATTTTTCCAGGTCCCGACGAGAGCATGAAGCAGCACCAAAGCAATCATTGATGTACCGGAGAAAGTTGTGGGAGGGGGCCGGAGTAGGACTGGAACAAGGAATGTTTCACATACACCATAAAGAGACAGGCATAGCTGGGGCCTTTGTGGGTACCCATAGCCACACCTTTTATTTGGAGGAAGTGAGAGGAGTTTAATGAGAAATTGTTCAGTTAGAGAACAAGTTCAGCCAGACGGAGGAGAGTAGTGGTGGATGGGGATTGTTCGGGCCTCTGTTCAAGGAAGAAGCTAAGGGACCTCAGACCAACCTGGTGGGGGATGGAGGTGTAGAGGGATTGGACGTCCATGGTGAAGAGGAGGCGGTTGGGGCCAGGGAACTGGAAATTGTTGATGTGACGTAAGGTGTCAGAGGAATCACAGATGTAGTTGGGAAGGGATTGGACAAGGGGAGAGAGAAGGGAGTCAAGATAGCAAGAAATGAGTTCCGTGGGGCAGGAACAGGCTGACACGATCGGTCTGCCGGGACAGTCCTTTTTGTGGATTTTGGGTAGGAGGTAGAAGCGGGCCGTCCGAGGTTGGGAGACTATGAGGTTGGAAGCTGTGGGAGGAAGATCTCCAGAGGAGATGAGGTCAGTAACAATCCTGGAAACAATGGCTTGATGTTCAGTGGTGGGGTCATGGTCCAGGGGGGGTAGGAGGAAGTGTCTGCAAGTTGACGCTCAGCCTCTGCGAGGTAGAGGTCAGTGTGCCAGACAACAACAGCACCACCCTTGTCAGCGGGTTTGATGACAATGTTAGGGTTGGACCTAAGAGAACGGAGACCTGCTGAGTTTTTCCAGGTGTTTCTGTTTTTGTTTTGGATTTCCAGCATCCGCAGTTTTTTGTTTTTATCTGTGTTTAATTGACTGCCACTTCTCTTCAAGAAATGCCTACCTTGAAGAAGTTTTGTCCTACTCTCTGTCAGGATTTTTGTATCTCTCTCTTGCCTTGTTCACCTTCATTGCTTTCCATTTCTCTCCTGATATTTGACAAGGTGTTTACTAAAACCCGCTTTCACAGCCATATTTCCTTTCTCAGTGACTGTCTCCGTCTCCGACTCACCCCACATGGATTTCAACTGAAATTCCATCCCTCTTGTTTCGAGCCCACCCAGGATTACAGGTATCTCCGGGACATACAACGCTCCTCGGACTGCTGTTCTCATCGCATTCTGAGATCCACACTCAGTGCCATGCGCCGCCATATGAACACACTCGACCTCTCCCTCCAGCAGCACCGCCGCACCCTTTTTCAAAGCTGCGCGTGCCCCCAGTTTCATTTTATTCTTCGTCTCATCCGACACCTCAACAAGAAACTTTGTCTCTTTCTGTCAAGTGCTAAGGAACGCAAGCTCCAACAACTCATCGACACCAACGCCCATCCAGGACCCTCCACCCCTGCCTGTCCCTCTGTCCCCACCCCATCTTCCAATCCCAGCCCCAGCCGCATATTCACTATACCCCCTGACCTTCCCCTCTCCGCGCTGAACGTTCAGTGCTCAGCAAAGGACTTAGTTTCATACCCTTACGCCCTCATCTCAATGAATTTCGGGCTCAGCACGATGCTGAACTCTTCTTCCGCCGTCTTCGTCTCCGTGCTCACTTCTTTGGGCAGGAGTCCTCTCCCCGTTCAATGGATCCTTTTACCCACCTCCAATATTCTCCCTCCACCTGGACCCCTCCCTCTGGATCCTTACCTTCTTTTAATCTTTTCATTGAGAACTGTCAGCATGACATTAGTCGTCTCAATTTCTCTGCTCCTCTCACCCATTCTAACCTGTCTCTCTCTGAACTTGCTGCACTCCGTTCTCTCAGGTCCAACCCCAACATTGTCATCAAACCCGCTGACAAGGGTGGTGCTGTTGTTGTCTGGCGCACTGACCTCTACCTCACGGAGGCTGAGCGTCAACTCGTAGACACTTCCTCCTACCTCCCCCTGCACCATGACCCCACCACTGAACATCAAGCCATTGTTTCCAGGACTGTTACTGACCTCATCTCCTCTGGAGATCTTCCTCCCACAGCTTCCAACCTGATAGTCACCCAACCTCGGACGGCCCGCTTCTACCTCCTACCCAAAATCCACAAACAGAACTGTCCCGGCAGACTGATCGTGTCAGCCTGTTCCTGCCCCACGGAACTCATTTCTCGTTATCTTGACTCCCTTCTCTCTCCCCTTGTCCAGTCCCTTCCCACCTACATCCGTGATTCCTCTGACACCTTACGTCACATCAACAATTTCCAGTTCCCTGGCCCCAACCACCTCCTCTTCACCATGGGCGTCCAATCCCTCTACACCTCCATCCCCCACCAGGATGGTCTGAGGGCCCTTAGCTTCTTCCTTGAACAGAGGCCCGAACAATCCCCATCCACCACTACTCTCCTCCGTCTGGCTGAACTTGTTCTCACACTGAACACTTTCTCCTTTAACTCCTCTCACTTCCTCCAAATAAAAGGTGTGGCTATGGGTACCCGCATGGGCCCCAGCTATGCCTGTCTCTTTATGGGGTATGTGGAACATTCCTTGTTCCAGTCCTACTCCGGACCCCTCCCACAACTCTTTCTCCTGTACATTGATGATTACTTCGGTGCTGCTTCATGCTCTCGTCTGGACCTGGAAAAATTTATTAATTTTGCTTCCAATTTCCACCCCTCCATCATTTTCACATGATCCATCTCTGACACTTCCCTTCCCTTCCTTGATCTCTCTGTATCAATTTCTGGTGATAGACTGTCCACCAATATCCATTACAAGCCTACCGACTCCCACAGCTACCTCGACTACAGCTCCTCACACCCCGCTTCCTGTAAGGACTCCATCCCATTCTCTCAGTTCCTTCGCCTCCGTTGCATCTGTTCTGATGACGCTACCTTCAAAAACAGCTCCTCTGACATGTCCTCCTTCTTCCTTAACCGAGGTTTTCCACCCATGGTGGTTGACAGGGCCCTCAACCGTGTCCGGCCCATCTCCTGTGCATCCGCCCTCTCCTCCCTCCCAGAAACATGATAGGGTCCCCCTTGTCCTCACTTATCACCCCACTAGCCTCCGCATTACAAAGGATCATCCTCCGCCATTTCCGCCAACTCCAGCATGATGCCACCACCAAACACATCTTCCCTTCACCCCCCCGGTGGCATTCCTTAGGGATTGTTCCCTCCGTGACACCCTGGTCCACTCCTCCATCACCCCCTACTCCTCAATCCCCACCTACGGCACCTCCCCATGCAAACGTAAAATATGCAACACCTGCCCCTTCACTTCCTCTCTCCGCACCGTCCAAGGGCTCAAACACTCCTTTCAAGTGAAGCAGCATTTCACTTGCATTTCCCCTAACTTAGTCTACTGCATTCGTTGCTCCCAATACGGTTTCCTCTAAATTGGAGAGACCAAACGCAGACTGGGCGACCACTTTGCAGAACACCTTCGGTCTGTCCACAAGAATGACCCAGACCTCTCTGTCGCTTGCCATTTTAACACTCCACCCTGTTCTCTTGCCCACATGTCTGTTCTTGGCCTGCTGCATTGTTCCAGTGAAGCTCAACGCAAACTAGAGGAACAGCACCTCATCTTCCAACTAGGTACTTTACAGCCTTCCGGACTGAATATTGAGTTCAACAATTTTAGATCCTGAACTCCCTCCTCCATCCCCACCCCCTTTCCATTTCTTCCCCCTCCCTTTTGTTTTTTCCAATAATTTATATAGATTTTTCTTTTCCCACCTATTTCCATTATTTTTAAATGTATTCCACCCATGGTTTATTTCACCCCACCCCCACTAGAGCTACCTTGCTTGTCCTGCTCTCCACTCTTAATTAGCACATTCTTTTAGATAATATCACCACCTTCAACACCTCTTTGTTCCTTTGTCTGTGACATCTTTTGGTTATCTCCTCCTATCACTGCTTTCTTGTCCCAACAACCCCCCCCACCTTCTTCACCCCCCCACCCCTCCCCCATAAACCCGCTTATATTTCACTCCTTTCCTATTTCTACTTAGTTCTGTTGAAGGGTCATGAGGACTCGAAACATCAACTTTGTTCTTCTCCGCTGATGCTGCCAGACCTGCTGAGTTTTTCCAGCAGGTATTTCTGTTTTTGTTTTGGATTTCCAGTATCCGCAGTTTTTTGTTTTTATATTAGTTTGTTTATTATACTTGTTTTCCTTCCTCCACAATAGCTGACAGCACAGGTTTGTCTACTACTGGTGCAAGGACACTTTGTTGTAGTATTCCACTATGGTTTAACCACTTAACCCTTTGTTATCCTGTAGATGTATTTTATTCTCCCACAGGGACCATATCATGTTTCTGGGAGGGAGAGGAAGGTGTGAGGGTGGATGCATGGGAGTTGGGCCGGACACGGGCCCTGACCTAGTTTCCAGTTCTGGCAGTAGGATTGCAGTGGAAGAGGCTGTGGAGTCTTTTTAAAAAAAATATGCATTCACAGGCCATGGGCGTCACTGGCTGGGCCAGTATTTATTTTCCATCCCTAATTGCCCTTGAGAAGGTGGTGGTGAGCCCCTTCTGCAACCCCTGTAGTCTGTGTGCTGAAGATACTGTGAGGTAGGGAATTCCCAGGATTTTGACCCAGCGACGATGAAGAAACCATGACATAGTTCCGAACATAAGCAAAATACTGTGCCTGGAATGGGATCTGCAATTCTGTAGTGCTCTGGAGGTCTGGTAGTATCTCTGAAGAGAGACACAGAGCTAACGTTTGAAGTCAATGAGCTGGAAAATATAATATGCAAACTGGGACATGAACTGCACCCCACAAGAAAATTTACTTTTTACTTCTTGTGTTTTCCAGTGTTTTGGAATCCACAATGAACATGGGCCTTGCATTTTTTTTAATCTGATGAGGAGAGAAAGAGAAAAAGAAACTTAGTGCAAGTTAGGATATGGGCCACAAAGCTAAGTCCCATTCGCCCATCACTCCTGTGCTCATTTGACCTTCATTTTCTCCTGCTATAGGAATTTTCTTATCCTGGTTTTCAAATCTCTCCCTATATCTGTGATCGTCCTCCCCACATCTGCAATCTCCAAACAAATCTCCGAGATATGTTCACTGCTATTGCACTTTTGGCCTTTTGTACATGCCCCTCTTTCCTTTGCTTTTCTATTGAAACCCATGCCTTCAACTTCCTCAGCCCTAATTTCTGGAATTCCCTCCCTAAATCTCTTTGAATCTTCACCTCTCCATCCTCCTTTAAGATGTTGCTTAACGTTAACTGGATCCACGCTGGTTGGCGGAGTTAAAACGAAGACTCAGCAGCTTTCTTTGCTGGAGAATTTATTAGCTTAGTTCACAGTCAACACTACTCCACCCCACCAGTGTCCCCTCCATTCCCGTTTATTAGGTGTACAAATACCCATCAATTGTTTATCACTGTAATTACCATTAAACCTTAACAACGTAATTAATAAAACATTGACACTTAAAGAGATACTACAGCAGAGTTGAAGGTTTTATGTGGTTCGGTGTTAAATTTTGTCTGATAAGGCTCTAATGAAGCACCTTGAGACATTTTACTACATTCAAGACGCTATATAAATACAAGTTGTTGTTGTCACTGGGGTTTTTTACAATCCTGATTCCATACCTGGAGCTATGGAGATCAGCTGTACCCCTCAATTAATTTCCCTTAACTTCAGCTAGAGGGATCTAGATTCAAGGGCATGTAATTGGACCCAACAAAACCAACTTGCCCCCTGCCCAAAAGAAGAAAACCAGTCAAGTGTTTTACCCTCTTCCCGATAATCTAAATTTCAATTATATTTTAGCTAGATTGTAATTTCCCCGGATATTATAAGGGTAAAACCCCCACCAACAAGGGAATAGGAGTTGGGTTAACTCAATGTTTCAGACGGAAGACTAGGTGAGACAATTGAAGTTTTAGGGATACACACAAATTTATTATAATAGGCCGTAACTTCCGATGGAGTGGCAATCGAGTTGAATTGCCACTCCACTCGAAAACTCTTACCTTAGAATATGCCTATCTTGCCTGCCCTTCCAATTCAGGCCAGGCAAGGTCTGGGCAGAGCAGCGCTTCCAAGGCCTAGCGTCAAAGGGCTGTAGAGTCAAAGGTAAGTAATCCTCGCCTCCTTTTTTACAGCACTAGTTGCGGTAAACCAGATAAGTTTAAAGGCCCAGCCAGGTTTAAAGGTCTTTGACAAGGTAAGTGTACGAGGCAAATGGGTAGGATTGGGGTGCGGAGGGGGTTGGGTCAGGTCAGGCTCAGAAGTACCGGGTTGGGCCTTTGGGGTAGGGGTTGTCGGCTCGGGATTGGGTTGGGCCTTAGGGGGGGATGGAGGGGTGACTCTCGGCCTGGCCAGGGGGAGGGGGCGAAGAAAGTGTCCCTGTGGAGGTGATGGGAGTTGCCTGGGGTGGGGAGTTCCCACCAGCAGGGGTGTAATCACTTTGGGGTGGAGGAAGTCCCCTGGACTGTCGGGGGTGGGGGGAGGGCGTTGCAGGGGAGTCCTGTGGGAGGTGTAGGCAGGGATGGGGGAGCCCCCTGGGGGTTCAGGGGTTAGAGGAAGAGCGGGGTGGAGTCCCGTGATGGTCAGTGTGGGTCTGTACAACAGAGGTTTTAAATCTAACTTATTCTGGGTAACTACTGCTGTAACACAATGGGAACCATCTGAAGTTTGCGATTTAAGTCACATTTTCAGATGGCTCCCAGTGCTGGGCAATTGTCCAGGGCAAGTTTACACTTCTGGGCAAGTGCAGTGCAAACCTTACCTGGGTGCTTCGGTGAGGGTGGTTCCCCAGTGCATCTTTGGTGTAACCCCCACCCCTCAATACGATACCCTGGAACTCAGAAATTATGGGCAATGGCCCAGATCTTCTAAGCCAAAGGTCGCCAAGACACAGCAGGGGGCTAGAAAGGAGATGGGACCCTGCCGAAATCCCATCACACGGACATGCGCAGAAGATCCACTTGAGATTTGAACTTCCGATTGGACCTCTTAAACTGAAAGATTCTTCCGATGCTTACAACGACAGTCTTGGGGCTGTCATTCAAAAGGAAATAACAGCAGAGACTTGTGGCTTGTCATTGGACTGGTAATCCAGAGGCCCAGGGTAATGCTCTGGGGACCCGGGTTCGAATCCCACCATGGGGGGATGGTGGAATTTGAATTGAATTGAAAATCTGGAATTAAAAGTCCGTGAAACCATTGTCGATTGTCGTAAAAACCCATCTGGTTCATGAATGTCCTTTAGGGAAGGAATTCTACTTTCTGGCCTACATGTGACTCCAGACACACAGAAATGTGGCTGACTCTTAAAATTGCCCTCTGTACAAGGGCCTAGCCATCCCGTGATCGAATAAAAAACAAGATCAGGTCAGAGGCTAGGAATCCTGCGATGAGTAACTCACCTCCTGACTCTCCAAAGCCTGTCCACCATCTACAAGGCACAAGTCAGGAGTGTGGTGGAATACTCCCCACTTGCCTGGATGAGTGCAGCTCCAACAACACTCAAGAAGCTTGACACACACCAGGCCAAAGCAGCCCGCTTGATTGGCACCACATCCACAAACATTCACTCCCTCCATCACTGACTAACAGTAGCACCAGTGTGTACCATCTACAAGATGCACTGCAGGAATTCACCAAGGCTCCTTAGACAGCACCTTTCAGAGCCACCACCACTGCCATCTAGAAGGACAAGGACAGCAGATACATGGGAACACCATCAGCTGGAAATTCCCCTCCAAATCACTCAACATCCTGATTTGGAAATATATCACAATTCCTTCACTGTCACTGGGTCAAAATCCTGGAACTCCCTCCCTAACAGCACTGTGGGTGTACCTACACCGTATAGACTGCAGCAGTTCAAGAAGGCAGCTCACCATCACCTTCTCAAGGGGCAATTAAGGATGGGCAATCCCACATCCTGTGAACGAATAAAAGAAAATAACACTGGTGCAGGGACCATGAGAGAAGAGTCAGGCAACATATCTGCTTGCTGACAAAGAGGATAATCCACACACCCCAGAGATTGTAAAGGGAGAGGATGTCCTATGAAGTGATGTCAGAGGAGTTGTGTGTCAGGAGACCATGCTTCAGCACAGAGTCTTTTCCTACCACCTGGGTTTGGAGGTTTACTCTGGAAATCAATGACCCAAAACTCGAGCCTTCACCCAAAACAACTGCACTTTATTATTTGACTTTTGTTACAGACAGTTCAATAATACTGACACCAGTGACTACTCACGTGCTTTAGTAGCATGGTTTCCCCAAGAAACAGACTGGAACAGGTGGTCGATCCGTCCTTGTCTGCTCTCTGTTCAGATAGCTGACTAGGCTACCCCACTTCCTTGTCCGGCTGCAGCAATGGCCTCCAGCTTAAAGAACACCATGCTTCAATAGGTCTCTGCTCTCCGCCCTGTCATGTACATACTTTCTGATTGGCTCCTTTCTGATTGCAACCGTCCATGATTGGCTCATTTTTCAACCCCAGCAACCCTCCCTAGAGTAGGAAGGTCCCGACAGCAAGTTTGGCCAATCTCCTTCTCGATCTGCTTGCTTCAGCACGTCCCCCATCTAGTTCCACCAAGCAACCATTGTGTGAGGGGGAGTACAAACTGCTGAGTTTCTACTTATTCAATTATATTCTAAACAAACAGCAATCAGTGGCATTACATTAAGGCATTACCTTTTGACCTTACTTGGAAATTTTAAGCAAACAACTTTACACATATTTGTAATGAAAAAGGTCACGAACTGGGAAAAAAAATACATTTGTTGCCTGGCCTTTAACAAATCACCTTCCTAATATTAGCACTGACCAGAACCTGAACTGGACTAGCCATATAAATACTGTGACCAGAAGAGCAGGTTAGAGGTTAGGAATCCTGTGATGAGTAACTCACCTCCTGACACCCCGCAGCCTGTTCCCCATCTACAAGGCACAAGTCAGGAGTGTGTTGGAATACTCCCCACTTGCCTGGATGAGTGCATCTCCCACAACACTCAAGAAGCTCAACACCGTCCAGGACAAAGCAGCCCCGCTTGATTGGCACTCCCTCCACCACTGACACACAGTACAAGATGCACTGCAGGAATTCACCAAGGCTCCTTAGACTGTACCTTCCAAACCCACGACCACTACCATCTAGAAGGACAAGGGCAGCAGGTACATGGGTACACCACCACCTGGAAATTCCCCTCCAAGTCACTCACCATCCTGACTTGGAAATATATCACCGTTCCTTCACTGTCGCTGGGTCAGAATCCTGGAACTCCCTCCCTAACAGCACGGTGGGTGTACCTACACCACATGGACTGCAGAAATTCAAGGAGGGAGCTCACCACCATCTTTTCAAGGCCGTTAAGGGATGGGCAATAAGTGCCGGCCTAGCCAGCGACGCCCACATCCTGCGAGTAAATAAAAAAAGATTCAATGTCCTACAGGTAACAGCCACAGGTATCAATAGGCCAATTGGGCAGCAGATGACGTAGCAAGGGCAACGAATGTGACTTTGAGAGACTGAATTGTCAGAGTGAATAATGGAGTGGGTGATTGCCTCAACACCTATCGAAGCATTCCAAAAAGACCCTTGGACAAAAGCTCACAGCATTGATATGCTGAGAGACGATGGCAGGAAGTACAAAGCCGTTATAGCCGGATGACAGCGTCTGCAAGCACTCGATGCAGCTAACAGTATCAGCACAAAGCAAGCAAGCTCTGTTGGAAGTGTAGTTTGTTGCACCCGCCACGATGCTGCCCTGCATTCCAAGATCTGTACCAAGTGTGCGGCGCAAAAGGACACTGGGCTCACCTAGGCAAGAAATCTGGCTCCAGATGTGCAGCCAGAGGGCACAATAAGGCACAAGCAAACTGAAGACAGGCACAGCAGCATGGCAACAGCAGCAGGAAGAGCACCAGAGAGCTGCACAAACACAAGCCGATACACAAAGTTCACAGCAAGACAGACCCGAGCCGAGACCCAGAGTGGAACAGCTTTCAACCAAAGAACAAACAGACTTTCCACATTGTGAATGGAACACATTGCGTGGATGAAGTCAGGCCACTGGAAAATTTTGTCACTATCAACATCGTATGCCCAAAGAAAGTTTGCAAGCAACTCAAGACTAAGGTTCACACAGGACTAGCACAAATATCCTACCAGCCTGAATCCTGAACAACATGTATCAGGCCATTGGAAATCAATGGTGCAAGTGACACTTGCTAGATTGACTGTATAAAGTGGCTCACCGATCCCTTGCATTGGTACATGGACACTGCAATGTAACTACAGCAATTCGGCATGGAAACCACAAATATTTGACCTGATACACACGAGCGGACCAGCAGCAGCAGGACTACCAACATGTATGGATCTCAACATTGTGATTATCCTTGAGATCACCAAGGTACCAATGACAGCAAAGGAGACCAAGGACACTCACACTGAGTCAGTCCAGGGAGGTACAATTGTACGCAGACAGGTTCAACCTCCATAGGAGGTTTCAAAGATGATGCTATGCTGCACCTCAAAAGCTCAACATGCAGGTGAGCCAGGTACCTGGGTGTCATCATGTGACAAGAGCCAGTCTCTTCTACACTGTTGTACCCTAGGAAGCAGGATGTATCTAGAGATTGCTCTACTGCTTGTACTGGTTTAGCTGTAAATAAACCCCACCAGAGATCCTCAAGCAAATGGAATCTACATACTGCTGAAAAAGGTACATACAAACTAGGAGCAGGAGTAGGCCACTCGGCCCGTCTTGCTCTGCCATTCAATGAGATCATGGCTGATCTGATTGTGGCCTCAACTCCACATCCCTGTCTACCCTGATAGCCTTTCACCCCCTTGCTTGTCAAGAATCTATCTAGCTCTGTCTTAAAGATATTCAGTCTCTGCTTCCACCACCTTTTGAGGAAGAGAGCTCCAAAGATTCACAACTCTGAGAAAAAAAATTCTCCTCATCTCTGTCCTAAATGGACAACCCCTTATTTTTAAACAGTGACCCCTAGTACTAGATTCTCTCACAAGAGCAAATATCCTCTCCACAGTGACCCTGTCAAGACCCCTCAATTTGTTTCAATCAAGTCACCTCTTACTCTTCTAAACTTCCAGCCTAGCCTGTCCAACCTTTCCTGATTGGACAACCCGCCAATTCAGATATTAGTCTGGTAAACCTTCTTTGAACTGTTATAGATATTGACTGGCTGTTACAGCAATTGTCAAGTGTTTTTTTTGTTATTCTTTATTTTTTCATAGGATGTGGGCGTTGCTGGCAAGGCCAGCATTTGTTGCCCATCCCTAATTTCCTTTGAACTGAATGGCTTGCTAAGTCGTTTCAGAGGGCAGTTAAGAGTGAACCACATTGCTGTGGGTCTGGAATCACATATAGGCCAGGCAAGGATGGCAGATTTGCTTCCTTAAAGGGCATTAGTGAACCAGATCGGTTTTTAGAACAATGATAGTTTCTGTAGTAATTATAGTTTTGATAAACATAGGACTGTAGCTTTAAGATTAATCCTGTGTTGTAAGATCACATGATCTGTGTAAACCAATGAGTTAACAGTACAGGGAACCTCGTGGAGAGAGTTCTTTAGTTATAGAGCTTGATGGACACATGTAGCTGCTGTTGTTGTCTTGTAAATAAAGTTCAACGTTTCCACCAAGAAAAAGTGCCTGGAAAATCAACTCTATAACAAACTAGTGCCAAGGATAAATCAGACCAGGTACTGTGCCTCACCCAGCAACTGCGAGTATCAAAGATAATTAAAAAGAAAGAGAAATATACTCATCCGAGATGCCACAGTTTGGCAGAATCGATCCCTTGGAACCAACCACAGAGGACTGGTCTCAATATATAAAAATCCTTGCATTCTACTTTCAAGCCAACAAAATTACAGGGGTGGAAAAGAGGAGAGCGATTCTCCTGAGTATTTGTGGGAGCAAAACTTACAGTTTAATTCGAAGCTTGATGGCGCCCACTGCCCCAGATTCCAACACCTTCAGTGAATTAGTAGGTTAAGCGACATTCCCACCCAAGCCCTCAGTCACAATGCAGAGCCCCAGGGGAGACCATTGCTACCTACATGGCAAAATTAAAACAACTAACGGAATATTGTGATTTCGGTGAAACCCTGAATGAGATGCTCAGGGATTATTTGGTATGTGGTGTGCAAGAGGATGTTACTCATAATAAGAGGTTGTGGTGGAAGAATTAATCCAGGCTGGTCTCTTGGTTAAAGCTGGTTTATTTCCAAGACAACTCCTCAGTGCTACTAACCTCCTAGTAGCTTCCACCCAAAGTGTTCCAGCTGTACCTTTGTATTCTAGTTAGATGGGATAATTAATGCCCATCACCTGTTTAACTACCAATTGGTTTTAACAAGATGATTGCCATATTAACAGACTTCCCTCTTTTCTTTTTAAATTAAAACTAAAAAAAACTTGAACACTTTTTTTAAAACAAACAGAAAGAAATAATGTGACATATTTCCACATCTATAATTATCGAATTTCTTTTACCACATATACACAAACACACAATTATAAAACAAAAACAATTTTTTATTGCATCATTATAAGACACTCCCTCTTCCAACACATTTAATAATTTTTTTAGAGCAGACACTTCTTTTTGTAAAACAGTCTGATAGTTGGTGACTTGTGTCAACTCATTTTATCTTAGAGATCTCTTTTCTCTCTAACACCTCCTTTATGCTGGCTAGGTCTATTCATAGCCTTTTTTCAGTGACACTTTTCGTGGAATGAACGTTGTCCCAAAGAGACTGGTTATCAACATAACATTCTATAGGCAAACTTTTCCCACATTGCCCCTTATATAAATATTTCTGTCAATATATTGGACAAGTAAACCTCCATATCTAATACCTCTACTAAGGCTAACATTTCAGCAGCTAAGGTGCTTTTTATTTTCTAGGCCTCCCAAGCCAGTGGGCAACACTTATCGTTCTTCCCCACCAAGAATATGATGAACCCTGCTGTGCTAGGGTCCCCATCTGGAAGATTGGCATGTGAAGCATCACTAAAAATGACCAACCTCATCTTCTGGATCACCCAAGGCTGGAAACCTGAGCACACATCTCTCAGAATTTAATTTCTTTTCAGTGTTTTATTTGGTCTCAGAACTTGCTCAGCTGCAGCATGTTTCATCATGGTGCTCAGCTCCAACACATCCTAACTAGCGTCAGGCCTGGTCTGAGTGCACAACCAATTCAACTGCCCAATCAAACTTCTCAACTGTTCCATTTCTTCCTTGGTAGCAGGATCCTCTTTTTGTGAGGATCTACCACGAGTTATTGGGATATAAGTAACATTTTCTAGATAAGATTTTTAATTCAATGTCATTCCTAGCTTGCGCTGCTTAATGTCTAAACCTATGTATTTAAAGGCCCCAGAAGCCTGACTTCTGACCTGGAATTCCTTCTCATCTTCTCGATTACCCATTGTTCAAATTCTACAGATCCTTCCAACAGGAAATCATCAACATGTATGATAAAGATCCCAGCTAGTTTCTCCTTATGGTACCAATAGAACATCGCGGGGTCAGCCTTTAACTGAATGCAACCTGTTTTCAACAAGACAGACCTCACGGAAAAATACCAAACTCTTGATGCATCATCCAACCCATAAACACATTTATTCAATTTCCACAGCTTTCCTTCGACATCCCCGGCTCCTTTGGGTGGTTTCAAAAAAACTTCCCTTTGAAACTTCTCCTCCTGTAAAAACGCAGCCTTTATACCAATCGATTTGCATTCCCAGGAATAAGATGCCAAAATAGCTAAAAAATCTTCAAACTCACTTTCCCCACAGTAAGCGAGTCCACTCTGACATCCTGATCTCTCTTCAAAGCCTCGGGCTACTAATCTCGCTTTGGCCTTATGTGTGCCGTCTGGGAGCACCTTTTCTGTACAGATCCATCTGTGAGATGAAGCTGCCTGTCCTCTGTCAGGTATTTCAGAATATACCCCAAACTCCTTCCAGCTTTCTAACTCTTTCCATTTGGCTTCCTTTATCAAGTTACTTTCCAATTTATTAGCAGCTACTAGAATCTCTGCCATAACGACTTCTCCTTCTATTGAGGTTGCTAGCTTGCTCTCTCGTCCTCCTTGTTAAGCTACGGCCTCTACTCACAATCCTCTCCCTTTCTGGACTGCTACTATATGATCGTCCTCCCATGCGAACAGAACTCCATTCACAAACCCATGATCTTTTTCTAGGGTCACGACCACTTTCTGGTCCACTGTCAGAACTCACACTGCTCTTTCTGGGTTTCTACATCTTTAGCTTGGTTTGCCAATCAATAGGTCTTGTCTCTTGTCCTTCATCCTGCACATTTAGCCAATGTTTGTATTTACCAGTGGCCTTTCCTGCTCTCCCTATGATGGTGGTGTCTCTCCACATACTGGTCCCTTCTGGCATGTATGTTACCTTTGTTCCTACTTTGGGTAATTGCCCTTTTGGACGAATAGCATTGTCCTGTACCTCAGTATTACTTTGTTCATATTGTGTATCTGCCGCCATCTGCTCCTCATAACTACCCAGTATATGAGTATGTGTATGTGAAGTTCATGGTGCCCTTCACATCCTACGTCCTGTTCAGAACCTGTAAAGTTATAGTCAGTACCAATTAACCATGAAGCATGTAACCTAACAGTTTGATTACCATGTTGCACAATTACTACTTTCCCCATCACTCTCTATAACCTTGCCAGGTCCTTTCCACTCTCTGGCCTTCCCTTTTATAATATACCACATCTCCTTGTCTAAACTGTATTCCTGATGGTCTGATGTGGTGCCGTAGGGCCTGCCGAATTTTCTCTGAAACCTCAGCTTTAATGAGAGTTTCTGTCCGCATGCAAAGCGTTCAGATGAGCAGAAAAAGTGGAGCTAATGCTAATCCCTTCTAGAGCAGGGGGAGCATCTGTCAACACTGAAGGTAACTTTGGATTTCTTCCGTACACCAACTGATACGGACTGTACCCCCCAACCATTTGCAGAGAGTTCTTTGCGTGCACTGCCCATGCTAGCGCCGTTTGCAGTTTACAAACTGGTTGATCAGCCAATATTTTATGTAGCATGTCATCTATTACTGCATGGTTTCTTTCACAAAGACCATTACTAAACGGACTCTCAGCTGCAGTGTGCATAACTATGATGTTTAAATTTTCGCACATATCTCAAAATTCCTCATTGGCGAATTCCCCACCATTATCTGTGAGGATCTTCATTGGTGTTCCTAATCCTGTTCCTACCCATTTCTCCATGACCTTATCGACAATGGTCCTTTTGTCTTTACTATGTATCACAGTGGATAGACTAAATCTGGTTGCCATATCTTTGAAGTGTAGTAAAAAAATACCCTGGTCCTTGTCCCAAACTTTCAAGTCCATTGCCACTGCATCGTTAAACTCCCTGGCTAGAGACAAGCTCACAACAGGTTGTGGTGGTGTCTTGCAATATTTCACACTAAGCAGTGATTTGTTCAATCAGATCATCATATCCTTTATTGACCACTCCTGCATCTCGAAGCAGAGTCTTCCGTCTCTGTGGCGCCGGATGTGCAAACTATGTAATTTCCAAATGATCTTTTTGTCCACCAAATTCTTATTCTCAGCAGTTAACAAAACTTCATGAACTTTTTGATGAGAAATCTCTGGCTTCTTTAGTGGCAAGCAGTAATGCCTGACCAAGTAAAATGTAGATGCACATTTTTTCCAAATACGGCTGCTCTATCATTCTTCATATCTAGCATCATCTGAGCCTCCTTCATCGCAGATCAACTCAACAATAGCGGGTATCTCACTGGAAACCACACCAGTACTGATAAACCGATTGACCCCTGCTACCTTACGAGGGAAGACCACCCGTTTGGAGGATGTTAATGTATTGTCATCTCCGAACCTGAAGCAGGTCGAGCTTTCATACTCCTTGACCTTCGGCCGGTCTGCCTCATCGAGAGACTCCAGACAGCAGTCAAGCCAGTCCATGCTGCACACCGTAGCAATGCAATCACTGTCCAGAACTGCACAGTTAAAGGAATCTACCATCAAGATACTCATCACCGGATTCAAACTCAGTGATCAATACAATCCCATCATGGCAGTCACCATCATCATTTTCAGTTTCAGATGAATCCATCTCATGGGTCACTTCAAAAACATGATTCCTTCGCTGTGGACAGTTCATTGTGTAATGGTACTCGGAATCACACCATAAACACCGATTAACTATTCCCCGTGCATTTTTTGGGTTTAAATGTCTACGGTCACCATCTCAGATACACTTTTTGTCCCGACTCTCAAATTGGCTAGGGTTATTACCATTTTCAGACCTCTTGTCATTAATCCCATCTTTGTATTGGAATCTTTGTCTAACATTTAGTCGACTGCAAAATTCGGTCACCATTGAATCCTCTATCCTTTGATTTACAGCAAAGTTGTTCGCATTTGCTAAAAAAGTGGCAGGGAACGACTGTTTCCCCAGAAATCTTATTAGGGCAGCATTTGATCTAAGAGAGATTCTTTCCCCCGGAACTGAACCCCTGTTAGTATTAAAAGACTATCGGCATGGGAAATGTAAGCACAGTCCAGCAATTTAAATGCCAATACCGATTCTGGAATTTCAAGTTCAAATTGCTCTACTCTCCTGTACCATTTATCAAAATCCATGATATATTCTTCCATGGACTGATCATCTGATTTCCTAAACCTATCAAAGATTGTCCAAGCCTCATATGCTTCGAATAACTCATCCTTTTTGTAGAGCTTATCCAAAAATTGTATCAGACGATTTAATCCCTCTTCATGATCCAAATCTTCCACTCTCCACTCAGAAAATACTTTACTCCTTACCTGACTTTTGGCTGGTAATAACACCAAAGCCATACCTTGCATCTTCTGGGGTATAGCAGTAAACCCAGATCCACATTTCAACAGAGTCAGAAAAAAATTGGTGGATAGTCAAAGTTTGCGATTATGCACCATCCTTCCACCATTCCAAAACTTAAACTGTCAGCAACAGTGCACTTCCCTCAGACGACTGAGACAGGAATCTTCATATACAGCAATCAATCAGCAAAGCTTAAAGTTCATCCTCTGCTACCATGTTACTCACAATAAGAGGTTGTGGTGGAAGAATTAATCCAGGCTGGTCTCTTGGTTAAAGCTGGTTTATTTCCAAGACAACTCCTCAGTGCTACTAACTTCCTAGAAGCTTCCTCACAAAGTGTTCCAGCTGTACCTTTGTATTCTAGTTAGATGGGATAATTAATGCCCATCACCTGTTTAACTACCAATTGGTTTTAACAAGATGATTGCCATATTAACAGATTCCCCTCTTTTCTTTTTTAATTAAAACTGAAAAAATCTTGAACACTTTTTTTAAACAAACAGAAAGAAATAATGTCACGTATATCCACATCTGTAATTACCAAATTTCTTTTACCACATATATACACACACACACACAATTATAAAACAAAAACAATTTTTTATTGCATCATTATAAGACACCCCTCTTCCAACACATTTAATAATTTTTTTTAGAGCAGACACTTCTTTTTGTAAAACAGTCTGATAGTTGGTGACTTGTGTCAACTCATTTTATCTTAGAGATCTCTTTTCTCTCTAACACCTCCTTTATGCTGTCTAGGTCTATTCATAGCCTTTTTTCGGTGACACTTTTCGTGGAATGAACGTTGTCCCAAAGAGACTGGTTATCAACATAATATTCTGTGGGCAAACTTTTCCCATATTGCCCCTTATATAAATATTTCTGTCAATATATTGGACAAGTAAACCTCTATATCTAATACCTCTACTAAGGCTAACATTTCAGCAGCTAAGGTGCTTTTCACCACCCTTTTTATTTTCTTGGTCTCCCAAGCCAGTGGGCAACACTTATCGTTCTTTCCCACCAAGAATATGATGAACCCTGCTGTGCTAGGGTACCCATCTGGAAGATTGGCACGTGAAGCATCACTGAAAATGACCAACCTCATCTTCTGGATCACCCAAGGCTGGAAACCTGAGCACACATCTCTCAGAATTTAATTTCTTTTCAGTGTTTTATTTGGTCTCAGAACTTGCTCAGCTGTAGCATGTTTCATCATGGTGCTCAGCTCCAACACATCATAACTAGCGCCAGGCCTGGTCTGAGTGCACAACCAATTCAACTGCCCAATCAAACTTCTCAACTGTTCCATTTCTTCCTTGGTAGCAGTATGCTCTTCTTGTGAGGATCTACCACGAGTTATTGGGATATAAGTAACATTTTCTAGATAAGATTTTTAATTCAATGTCATTCCTAGCTTGCGCTGCTTAATGTCTAAACCTATGTATTTAAAGGCCCCAGAAGCCTGACTTCTGACCTGGAATTCCTTCTCATCTTCTCGATTACCCATTGTTCAAATTCTACAGATCCTTCCAACAGGAAATCATCAACATGCATGATAAAGATCCCAGCTAGTTTCTCCTTATGGTACCAATAGAACATCGCGGGGTCTGCCTTTAACTGAATGCAACCTGTTTTCAACAAGACAGACCTCACGGAAAAATACCAAACTCTTGATGCATCATCCAACCCATAAACACATTTATTCAATTTCCACAGCTTTCCTTCGACATCCCCGGCTTCTTTGGGTAGTTTAAAAAAAACTTCCCTTTGAAACTTCTCGCCCTGTAAAAACGCAGCCTTTATATCAATCGATTTGCACTCCCAGGAATAGGATGCCAAAATAGCTTAAAAATCTTCAAACTCACTTTCCCCACAGCAAGCGAGTCCACTCTGACATCCTGATCTCCTGGTCTCTCTTCAAAGCCTCGGGCTACTAATCTCGCTTTGGCCTTATGTGTGCCGTCTGGGAGCACCTTTTCTGTACAGATCCATCTGTGAGATGAAGCTGCCTGTCCTCTGTCAGGTATTTCAGAATATACCCCAAATTCCTTCCAGCTTTCTAACTCTTTCCGTTTGGCTTCCTTTATCAACTTTCTTTCCAATTTATTAGCAGCTACTAGGATCTCTGTCACAAGGACTTCTCCTTCTATTGAGATTGCTAGCTTGCTCTCTCGTCCTCCTTGTTAAGCTACGGCCTCTACTCGCAATCCTCTCCCTTTCTGGACTGCTACTATATGATCATCCTCCCATGTGAACAGAACTCCGTTCGCAAACCCATGATCTTTCTCTAGGGTCACGACCACTTTCTGGTCCACTGTCAGAACTCAAACTGTGCTTTCTACATCTTTACCTTGGTTTGCCAATCGATAGGTCTTGTCTCCTGTCCTTCATCCTGCACATTTAGCCAATGTTTGTATTTACCAGTGGCCTTTCCTGCTCTCCCTATGATGGTGGTGTCTCTCCACATACTGGTCCCTTCTGGCATGTATGTTACCTTTGTTCCTACTTTGGGTAGTTGCCCTTTTGGACGAATAGCATTGTCCTGTACCTCAGTATTACTTTGTTCATAGTCAGTCAACCCTGTATCTGCCATCGTCTGCTCCTCATAACTATCCAGTGTATGTGTATGTGAAGTTCATGGTGCCTCCTCGCGTTCTATGTCCTGTTCAGAACCTGTAAAGGTATAGTCAGTACCAATTAACCATGAAGAATGTACCCCAACAGTTTGATTACCGTGTTGCACAATTACTACTTTCCCCATTACTCTCTATAACCTTGCCAGGTCCTTTCCACTCTCTGGCCTTCCCTTTTATAATATACCACATCTCCTTGTCTAAACTGTATTCCTGATGGTCTGATGTGGTGCCGTAGGGCCTGCCGAATTTTCTCTGAAACCTCAGCTTTAATGAGAGTTTCTGTCCGCATGCAAAGCGTTCAGATGAGCAGAAAAAGTGGAGCTAATGCCAATCCCTTCTAGAGCAGGGGGAGCATCTGACAACACTGAAGGTAACTTTGGATTTCTTCCGTACACCAACTGATATGGACTGTACCCCCCAACCATTTGCAGAGTTCTTTGCGTGCACTGTCCATGCTACCGCCGTTTGCAGTTTACAAACTGGTTGATCAGCCAATATTTTATGTAGCGTGTCACCTATTACTGCATGGTTTCTTTCACAAAGACCATTACTAAACGGACTCTCAGCTGCAGTGTGCATAACTACAATGTTTAAATTTTTGCACATATCTCGAAATTTCTCACTGGCGAATTCCCCACCATTATCTGTGAGGATCTTCGTTGGTGTTCCTAATCCTGTTCCTACCCATTTCTCCATGACCTTATCGACAATGGTCCTTTTGTCTTTACTATGTATCAAAGTGGATAGACTAAATCTGGTTGCCATATCTATGATATGTAAAAAAATACCCCAGTCCTTGTCCCAAACTTTCAGGTCCATTGCCACTGCATCGTTAAACTCCCTGGCTAATGACAAGCTCACAACAGGATGTGGTGGTGTCTCGTAATATTTAAGGCAAATTTCACACTGAGCAGTGATTTGTTCAATCAGATCATCATATCCTTTATCGACCACTCCCGCATCTCGAAGCAGAGTCTTCAGTCTCTGTGGCGCCGGATGTGCAAACTATGTAATTTCCAAATGATCTTTTTGTCCACCAAATTCTTATTCTCAGCAGTTAACAAAACTTCATGAACTTTTTGATGAGAAATCTCTGGCTTCCTTAGTGGCAAGCAGTAATGCCTGACCAAGTAAAATGTAGATCCACATTTTTCCCAAATACGGCTGCTCTATCATTCTTCATATCTAGCATTATCTGAGTCTTCATCGCAGATTGACTCAACAATAGCGGGTATCTCACTAGAAACCACACCAGTACTGATAAACCGATTGACCCCTGCTACCTTACAAGGGAAGGACCACCCGTTTGGAGGATGTTAATGTATTGTCATCTCCGAACCTGAAGCAGGTTGAGCTTTCATACTCCTTGACCTTCCGCAGGTCTGTCTCGTCGAGAGACTCCAGACAGCAGTCAAGCCAGTCCATGCTGCACACCGTAGAAATGCAACCACTGTCCAGAACTGCACAGTTAAAGGAATCTACCATCAAGATACTCATCACCAGATTCAAACTCTCAGTGATCAATACAATCCCATCATGGCAGTCACCATCACCATTTTCAGTTTCAGATGAATCCGTCTCATGGGTCACTTCAAAAACATGATTCCTTCACTGTGAACCTTCATTGTGTAATGGTACTCGGAATCACACCAAAAACACCGATTAACTATTCCCCGTGCATTTTTTGGGTTTAAACAGTCACCATCCCAGATATGCTTCTTGTCCCGACTCTCAAATTGGCTAGGGTTATGACCATTTTCAGACCTCTTGTCATTAATCCCATCTTTGTATTGGAATCTTTGTCTAACATTTGGTCGACTGCAAAATTCGGTCACCATTGAATCCTCTATCCTTTGATTTACAGCAAAGTTGTTCGCATTTGCTAAAAAAGTGGCAGGGAACGACTGTTTCCCCAGAGATCTTATTAGGGCAGCATTTGATCTAAGAGAGATTCTTTCCCCCGGAACGGAACCCCTGTTAGTACTAAAAGACTATCAACATGAGAAATGCAAGCACAGTCCAGCAATTTAAATGCCAATACCGATTCTGGAATTTCAAGTTCAATTTGCTCTACTCTCCTGTACCATTTATCAAAATCCATGATATATTCTTCCATGGACTGATCATCTGATTTCCTAAACCTATCAAAGATTGTCCAAGCCTCATACGCTTCGAATAACTCATCCTTTTTGTAGAACTTATCCAAAAATTGTATCAGACGATTTAATCCCTCTACATGATCCAAATCTTCCACTCTCCACTCTCCACTCTGAAAATACTTTACTCCTTACCTTACTTTTGGCTGGTAATAACACCAAAGCCATACCTTGCATCTTCTGGGGTATAGCAGTAAACCCAGATCCACATTTCAACTTCAGCCTTCCATTGCCGATAAGGTTCAGAGTCAGAAACAATTGGCAGATAGTCAAAGCTTGCAATTTTGCACCCTCCTTCCACCATTCCAAAACTTAAATTGTTAGCAACAGTGCACTTCCCTCAGACGACAGAGTCAGGAATCTTCATGTACAGCAATCAATCAGCAAAGCTTAAAGTTCATCCTCTGCTACCATGTTACTCACAATAAGAGGTTGTGGTGGAAGAATTAATCCAGGCTGGTCTCTTGGTTAGAGCTGGTTTATTTCCAAGACAACTCCTCAGTGCTACTAACTTCCTAGTAGCTTCCTCCCAAAGTGTTCCATCTGTACCTTTGTATTCTAGTTAGATGGGATAATTAATGCCCATCACCTGTTTAACTACCAATTGGTTTTAACAAGATGATTGCCATATTGACAGAGGATGCTATTCAGTGGAGATTGCTGACTGAAATGGGATCTTGACTTTAAGAAAGCGTCAAAAATAGCGCTTGCGATGGAAGGCGCTGTAAGGGATTCACAAGCCATTCAAGGGGTGCAAAATGTCGCTGTTTTCCTAGTTGAGCAGGAATGGTCAGCCGAAAGTGGCATGAAAAGCTGGGACTAAACAGCACCCCCAACTGTAAATTTAGAGGAATCAGCTCATCAGCAAATATGAAAACTAATTTTTCGCAACATGGAAACAATCATACTCCTAACGATTGGCAATTTAAAAAGGTAGGGTGTTATTTTTGTCACAAATATGGGCACATATTGAAACATTGCAAAGTGGCATTAAAACAGGTTTCCAGGCAACAAACGAGGTCCAATAAAATATATAATGTGTAAGGGTCAGAAACAACCAATTCTGACATTTATTCCTTATTCAACTTGAAAGTTGGGAATACAGAGTCAATTAATGTCACATTGCAAGTGAATGATAAACTCTTGGAAATGGAAGTAGACATGGGTGCTTCTGCCACTGTAGTAGGAGAACACACTTTCACACATTTAAATAAAGGTGCTCAACAATTAAATTTGGAACAAATGCCTACCAAGTTGGAAATGTACATAGGGGAAGAAATCCAGGTAAAAGGTAGCACCAGAGTACATGTTTATTATAGACACCAAGCAGCACAACTACCAGCGGTGGTGGTAGAAGGTGCAGGACCAATCCTTCTAGTTCATGATTGGTTGAAAGCAATTAAATTAAACTGGTCCAAAATCTTCCAGCTGTGAGCAGGTGGACTGCCAGAGCTGCTAAAAAAAAATGACACTGTCTTCAAAGATGAACTGGGAAAAATCCAAGGCCTACAGGCCAAGATTTACATGGACCCAGAAGCAACCCCTCGCTTCTTGAAAGCAAGACTGGTGCCCTATGCCCTGAGAGAGAAGGTTGATGCTAAGTTGAACCAGCTAGAGAGGCTGGGCATCATAAAAGCGGTTCAGTTCTCAGAGTGGGCAGCGCCCATAGCCCCTGTCCTTAAACCAGACCAGACCGTCCGGATCTATAAACTAACGGTCAACAAAGAAGCCAAACTGGACAGGTACCCTATTCCTAAGACTGAAGACCTCTATGCCAAACTAGCAGGAAGGACAATGTATACAAAGCTTGACATGAGTCACGCGTATTTGCAACTGGAATTGGATGATGTCTCCAGAGAATTTGTGACGTCCACAAAGGGTTATATCAGTACACATTCCTGTCCTTCAGTGTTTCTTTGGCCTGTGCCATTTTTCAGAGGATGGTGGAGAGTTTTCTACAAGGACTACCTCAAGTTGTGGTATACCTGGACAGTGTACTAATAATTGGTTTCTTGGAAAAGGAACACTTGGCTAATGTAGAGGAAGTCATGAAACAATTTTTAGAAGCGGGATTGCATTTAAAGAAGGAAAAAATGCACTTTTCAGGCAAATGAAGTCAATTATTTAGGCCATCGGGTAGATGCCCAAGGATTACAGGGTTAGGAAGGGTTGAAGAGAATGTTAAAACAATCAGAGAGGCACCTGCACTTAAGAACGTCTCTGAACTTAAATCATTTTTAAGGATGGTAAATTATTATGGCCAATTTCTACCAAATTTATCAACAGTTCTAGCCCCTCTACATTCACTGCTAAAGAGAAACCAGTGTTGGGTTTGGGAGTCACCACGAGAAGAAGCCTTCATGAAAGTCAAACAACTCTTGCACTCTTCAAATTTGTTAGTGCATTATGCCCTGACAAAGGAATTAGTGCTAACGTGCGATGCGTCCCCCTATGAAGTGGGAGTGGTACAATCTCACAGGATGGACGATGGTACAGAGAGGCCAATAGGCTACATATCCAGGACACTTACCACAGGTGAAAAAGGATATTCTCAAATCGAAAAGGAAGGTCTGTCAATTATTTTTGGCGTAAAAAAAAATTCCACCAATACGTGTATGGGTAACATTTCACAATAGTATTAGACCACAAACCACTTTTGGGTCTGTTAAGTGAGAAAAGTGCTATCCCTCCCTTGGCTCCTGCATGAATTCAAAGATGGGCCCTAATTTTAGCATCATATGAATACACCTTTGTACATAGACCAGGGATTCATATAACAAATGCTGATGCCCTAAGTCACTTTCCTCTGCAAGAGAACAATGACCATGTCCAAATTCCCAGGAGCTCGTAATAGTGATGACTTTCCTGGATTCCTCACCAATCTGTGTCAGGTAGATAAGAAACTGGACAAATTGTGAACCAGTCCTGTCTCGAGTGAGGGACCAAGTGCCCCAGGAAACAGTCTCTGATGAATTGAAGCCATTTTTCAAACGAAGGCACGAGGTGAGCAGTCAAGATGGTATTCTATATGGGGTGCATGAGTAGTAGTTCATTCATAAGGAAGGGAACCACTATTAGTAGAGCTACACAGTGCCCATCCCGGAATCTTCCCAACAAAGACAATAGCTCGAAGTTATCTGTGGTGGCCAGGAATGGATAACGATATTGAGGAGGTGGTAAAACACTGTGTGCAATGCCAACAGCTACAGGGGTTGCCAGTGTCAGCCCCATTACACCCATGGGAGTGGCCTGTCAGACCCTAGGCGAGATTGCGCATAGATTACATAGGTCCTTTCCTTGGAACCATGTTTCTACTGATTATAGATGCTCATTCCAAGTGGTTAGGCGTTTATGAGGTTAAGTCACCAACATCAGGCGCTACCTGCAAAAACTACCCCAAAGCTTTGCCATCCATGGATTGCCAGAGGTAATCGTCTTAGATAATGGTACTGCATTTACTAGTGCTGAATTTCAAAGGTTTGTCAGCCTGAATGGTCTCAACCATGTGAAGACTGCACCAAACCATCCGTCATCTAACGGACTGGCGGGAAGAGCAGTACAAACTTTTAAGGCGGGAATGAAAAAGTTAACAGGTGAATCATTGGAAACTAAACTTGCTCGTTTCCTATTTCACTACAGAACAACCCCCCCGTCCCCGCCGACACTACGGCAGGAGCAACACCTGCAGAATTACTGAGGAGGCTCTGCCTTTGAACAAGACTAAGCCTGATACTTCCCAATTTGGAGGGGAAGGTGGAGAAAAGTTAAAGGAACCAAAGACCAACTCATGATTTGCACAGTCGTGAGTGATAATTTACTGTTGGTATATGTAAGGAATTTCAGTGGAGAACTGAAATGGTTACCTGGTAAAGTAAGCTCTGTGACCAGGCCATTGTCGTGCCATGTGGAAGTGGAGGGCTGAATCACGCACAAGCATCTGCATCACTTAAGAAGAAGGGAGATACCCCAACAAAACAATGTTACATCTCTAATCATTGCTGAACCTGTGGTTCCTGTTGAAGATGCTCAACCAAGGACAGACATGCCCGATGTCTCTGTCGGAGTGGACAACACTGAACTGCCTGTGCCTAATGAGGTACCGGATGTCAATGCGGTTCCAGGGAATGCGGTTCCTGCCAAAGAATCGGAAGTCGTGGAGCTACGACATTCCACACGGATCTGGAAACCACCTGAAAGACTGACCTTGTAATTTCATGACCTGGGTAAATATTGTAATGTCATGAGGTAAATGTCCTTGTAAATATAAAAGGTACAGAAAAGTTAAAGGGGGAGGAATGTAGTAATTACAGTTTTGGGAAATGTAGGACTGTAGCTTTAAGAATAATCCTGTGTTGTAAGATCACATGATCTGTGTAAACCAATGAGTTAGCAGTGCAGGGAACCTCTAAGAGCGTGTTCTTCTTTAGTTATAGGCCAGAATTTTTCACTCGTCGGGCGGGCGTGCACCTGACCCAAACGAGTGTAAAACGACGCACGATGATGTTGGGCAAGCATCCCGACATCATCACGCACTCGGGCGATATTCCAGTCTGCAGGCGCATGTGGGAGTGGGCAGCGTGCCCACCGACAATTAAAAGGCCTATTAAAGGCCATTAAAGTAATCATTAAGTTCAATTTTTTGCTGCCCGTCCAACCTTATGGTTGGTGAACAGGCAAAATGGCCAAGCGGCCTTTGGATTTTTTAGGAACCATCAGCCACAGGTGGGATGAAGTTTCCAAAAGGAAATAAAAAAAATTAAATAAAAATGTTTAAATTTCATTCGTAACATGCCCCTGCTCATGTGACTCTGTCATGTGACTCTGTCATGTGACTATGTCACATGAGGGGAACGTGTTTTTTTAACATTTTAAAATTCTCTATTTTTAATTTTTTACATTTTCAGCTCTCTGAGGCAGCGAAATTTCCTGCTCGCCCTCCTCCTCCCCCTCAACACAGGGGCAGCGCTGAGCGCTGCGGCACGTGTTTTACGCTGGGTGGGCCCGCCAGAGTGAAAGCACGGTCGTGGCCCTATCGTTTCTGCTCACCCCCACCAAGCCCGCCCGACGAGGGCAAAATCCTGGCCATAGAGTTTGATGCACACACGTAGCTGCTGTTGCTGTCTTGTAAATAAAGTTCAAACTTTCCACCAAGAAAAGTTGCCTGGAAAATCAACTCTATAACAATTTCATGGTCACCATTACTGAGACTAGCTTTATATTCCAGATTTATTAATTGAATTTAAATTCCACCAGCTGTCATGGTGTAATTTGTGTCCCCAGCATATTAGTTTGGATTACTAGTCCAGTGACATCACCACTGAACCACCATCTCCCCCTTGTTGTTCAAGTGAAAGGTTATTGCATTCTCAAATATTTAACATTCTGGCTTTTTTAAAATTCACTCCTAGGATGTGGGCTTCGCTGGCTGGGCCAGTATTTATTGCCCATCCCTAGTTGCCCTTGAGAAGGTGGTGGTGAGCTGCCTTCTTGAACTGCTGCAGTCCATGTGGTGTAGGTACACCCACAGTGCTGTTAGGGAGGGAGTTCCAGGATTTTGACCCAGTGTCAGTGAAGGAACGGCGATATATTTCCAAGTCAGGATGGTGAGAGGTTTGGAGGGGAACTTCCAGGTGGTGGTGTTCCTATGTGTCTGCTGTCCTTGTCCTTCTAGATGGTAGCAGTCGTGGGTTTGGAAGGTGCTGTTTAAGGAGGCTTGGTGAGTTCCCGCTGTACATCTTGTAGATGGTACACACTGCTGCCATTGTGTGTCAGTGATGGAGGGAGTGAATGTTTGTGGAAGTTGTGCTTTGTCCTGGATGGTGTCAAGCTTCTTGAGTGTTGTGGGAGCTGCACTCATCCAGGCAAGTGGGGAGTATTCCATCACACTCCTGACTTGTGCCGTGTAGATGGTGAACATGCTTTGAGGAGTCAGGAGGTGAGTTGCTCGCCGCAGGATACCTAGCCTCTGAGCTGCTCTTGTAGCCACAGTATTTATATGGCTAGTTTCAGTTCAGTTTCTGGTCAATGGTAACCCCCAGTATGTTGATAGTGGGGGATTCAATGATGGTGATGCCATTGAATGTAACTCTTTTCATCAGTTTTATGTGTATAGAATTTTTCAGAAAACATTACAATGACCACTGCCAACGTGTTATTCGAGCATCAGAAACATTGACTACTTCAATATCAGAGAACTATTAATTATTAACATATCACTCAAATAAACAAACTACGAATTTGAAGTGGAACTGCTCACATTTAAATAAAGGCGTCTCCCCTGTCCCTATAACATGACCTCTGCTGTGCCAGAGACATGTCCAGCAGCAGATCCTTCTGCTGTGCTAGAGACATGTCCAGCAGCAGATCTCTCTGCTGTGCCAGAGACATGTATAGCAGCAGATCTCTCTGCTGTACCAGAGACATGTCCAGCAGCAGATCTCTCTGCTGTACCAGAGACATGTCCAGCAGCAGATCTCTCTGCTGTACCAGAGGCATGTACAGCAGCAGATCTCTCTGCTGTACCAGAGAGATGTCCAGCAGCAGATCTCTCTGCTGTACCAAAGACATGTCCAGCAGCAGATCTCTCTGCTGTACCAGAGACAAGTGCAGCAGCAGATCTCTCTGCTGTACCAGAGAAATGTCCAGCAGCAGATCTCTCTGCTGTACCAGAGACATGTCCAGCAGCAGATCTCTCTGCACTGTACCAGAGACATGTCCAGCAGCAGATCTCTCTGCTGTGCCAGAGACATGTCCTGCAGCAGATCTCTCTGCTGTGCTAGAGACAGGATCAATAGCAGATCTCTCTGCTGTGCCAGAGACATGTCCAGCAGCAGATTTCTCTGCACTGAACCAGAGAGATGTCCAGCAGCAGATCTCTCTGCTGTACCAGAGACATGTCCAGCAGCAGATCACTCTGCTGTAACAGAGACATGTCCAGCAGCAGATCTCTCTGCTGTACCAGAGACATGTCCAGCAGCAGATCACTCTGCTGTAACAGAGACATGTCCAGCAGCAGATCTCACTGCTGTACCAGGGACATGTCCAGCAGCAGATCTCTCTGCTGTACCAGAGACATGTCCAGCAGCAGATATCTCTGCTGTACCAGAGACATGTCTAGCAGCAGATCTCTCTGTTGCACCAGAAACATGTCCAGCAGCAGATATTTCTGCACTGTGCCAGGGACATGTACAGCAGCAGATCGCTCTGCTGTACCAGAGACATGTCGAGTAGCAGATCTCTCTGCAGTACCAGAGACATGTCCAGCAGCAGATCTCTCTGCTGTGCTAGAGACATGTCAAGCAGCAGATCTCTATGCTGTGCCAGAGACATGTCCAGCAGCAGATCTCTTTGCTGTGCCAGAGACATGTCCAGCAACAGATCTCTCTGCTGTGACAGAGACATGTCCAGCAGCAGACCTTTCTGCTGTACCAGAGACATGTCCAGCAGCAGATCTCTCAGCTGTGCCAGAGACATGTCCAGCAGCAGATCTCCCAGCTGTGCCAGAGACATGTCCAACAGCAGATCTCTCTGCTGTACCAGAGACATGTCCAGCAGCAGATCTCTCTGCTGTGCCAGAGACATGTCCAGCAGCAGATCTCGCTGCTGTGCCAGAGACATGTCCAGCAGCAGATCTCCCTGCTGTGCCAGAGACATGTCCAGCAGCAGATCTCTCTGCTGTGCTAGAGACATGTCCAGCAGCAGATTTCTCTGCTGAACCAGAGACATGTCCAGCAGCAGATCTCTCTGATGTACCAGAGACATGTCCAGCAGCAGATCTCTCTGCTGTGCCAGAGACATGTCCAGCAGCATATCTCCCTGCTCTGCCGGAGACATGTCCAGCAGCAGATCTCTCTGCTGTGCTAGAGACATGTCCAGCAGCAGATCTCTCTGCTGTGCCAGAGACATGTCCAGCAGCAGATCTCTCTGCTGTGCCAGAGACATGTCCAGCAGCAGATCTCTCTGCTGTGCCAGAGACATGTCCAGCAGCAGATCGCTCTGCTGTGCCAGGGAAATGTCGAGCAGCAGATCTCTCTCCTGTGCAGGAGACGTGTCCAGCAGAAGATCTCTCTGCTGTGCCAGAGACATGTCCAGCAGCAGATCACTCTGCTGTGCCAGAGAAATGTCCAGCAGCAGATCAGTCTGCTGTACCAGAGAAATGTCCAGCAGCAGATCTCTCGGCTGTACCAGAGATATGTCCAGCAGCAGATCTCTCTGCTGCACCAGAGACATGTCCACAGCAGATCTCTCTGCACTGTGCCAGGGACACGACCAGCAGCAGATATCTCTGCTGTACCAGAGAGATGTCCAGCAGCAGATATCTCTGCTGTACGAGAGACATGTCCAGCAGCAGATCTCTCTGCTGTGCTAGAGACATGTCCAGCAGCAGATCTCTCTGCTGTACCAGAGACATGTCCAGCAGCAGATCTCTCCGATGTACCAGAGACATGTCCAGCAGCAGATCTCTCTGCTGTGCCAGAGACATGTCGAGCAGCAGATCTCTCTGCTGTGCCAGAGACATGTCCAGCAGCAGATCTCTCTGCTGTGCCAGGGACATGTCGAGCAGCAGATGTGTCTGCTGTGCCAGAGACATGCCTAGCAGCAGATCTCTCTGCTGTACCAGAGACATGTCCAGCAGCAGATCTTTCTCCTGTGCAGGAGACATGTCCAGCAGCAGATCTCTCTGCTGTGCCAGAGACATGTCCAGCAGCAGATCACTCTGCTGTGCCAGAGACATGTCCAGCAGCAGATCAGTCTGCTGTACCAGAGAAATGTCCAGCAGCAGATCTCTCTGCTGTACCAGAGAAATGTCCTGCAGCAGATCTCTCTGCTGCACCAGAGACATGTCCACAGCAGATATCTCAGCACTGTGCCAGGGACACGAACAGCAGCAGATGTCTCTGCTGTACCAGAGACATGTCCAGCAGCAGATCTCTCTGCTGTACCAGAAACATGTCCAGCAGCAGATCTCTCTGCTGTAGCAGAGACATGTCCAGCAGCAGATATCTCTGCTGTGCCAGACACATATCCAGCAACAGATCTCCCTGCTGTGCTAGAGACATGTCAAGCAGCAGATCTCTCTGCTGTAACAGGGACATGTCCAGCAGCAGATCTCTCTGCTGTGCCAGAGACATGTCCAGCAGCAGATCTCTCTGCTGTACCAGAGACATGTTCAGCAGCAGATCTCTCTGCTGTACCAGAGACATGTCCAGCAGCAGATCTCTTTGCTGTGCCAGAGACATGTCCAGCAGTAGATATCTCTGCTGTACCAGAGACACGTCCAGCAGCAGATATCTCTGCTGTACCAGAGACATGTCCAGCAGCAGATCTCTCTGCTGTGCCAGAGACATATCCAGCAGCAGATCTCTCTGCTGTGCTAGAGACATGTCCAGCAGCAGATATCACTGCTTTGCTCGAGACATGTCCAGCAGCAGATCTCTGTGCTGTACCAGAGACATGTCCAGCAGCAGATCTCTCTGCTGTACAAGAGACATGTCCAGCAGCAGATGTCTCTGGTATACCAGAGACACGTCCAGCAGCAGATGTCTCTGCTGTACCAGATACATGTCTAGCAGCAGATCTCTCTGCTGTACCAGAGACACGTCCAGCAGCAGATATCTGTGCTGTGCCACAGACATGTCCAGCAGCAGATCTCTCTGCTTTACCAGAGACATGTCCTGCAGCAGATCTCTCTGCTGTGCCAGGGACATGTCCAGCAGCAGATCTCCCTGCTCTGCCAGAGACATGTCCAGCAGCAGATCTCTCTGCTGTGCTAGAGACATGTCCAGCAGCAGATCTCTCTGCTGTGCCAGAGACATGTCCAGCAGCAGATCTCTCTGCTGTGCCAGAGACATGTCCAGCAGCAGATCTGTCTGCTGTGCCAGGGACATGTCGAGCAGCAGATGTGTCTGCTGTGCCAGAGACATGCCTAGCAGCAGATCTCTCTGCTGTACCAGAGACATGTCCAGCAGCAGATCTTTCTCCTGTGCAGGAGACATGTCCAGCAGCAGATCTCTCTGCTGTGCCAGAGACATGTCCAGCAGCAGATAACTCTGCTGTGCCAGAGACATGTCCAGCAGCAGATCACTCTGCTGTACCAGAGAAATGTCCAGCAGCAGATCTCTCTGCTGTACCAGAGAAATGGCAAGCAGCAGATCTCTCCGCTGCACCAGAGACATGTCCACAGCAGATATCTCTGCACTGTGCCAGGGACACGAACAGCAGCAGATATCTCTGCACTGTGCCAGGGACACGAACAGCAGCAGATGTCTCTGCTGTACCAGAGACATGTCCAGCAGCAGATCTCTCTGCTGTACCAAAAACATTTCCAGCAGCAGATATCTCTGCGGTGCCAGACACATATCCAGCAGCAGATCTCCCTTCTGTGCTAGAGACGTGTCAAGCAGCTGATCTCTCTGCTGTAACAGGGACATGTCCAGCAGCAGATCTCTCTGCTGTGCCAGAGACATGTCCAGCAGCAGATATCTCTGCAGCACCAGAGACATGTCCAGCAGAAGATCTCTCTGCTGTACCAGAGACATGTCCTGCAGCAGATCTCTCTGCTGTGCCAGGGACATGTCCAGCAGCAGATCTCTCTGCTGTACCAGAGACATGTCCAGCAGCAGATCTCTCTGCTGTACCAGAGACATGTCCACCAACAGATCTCTCTGCTGTAGCAGAGAAATGTCCAGCAGTAGATCTCTCTGCTGTACCAGAGAGATGTCTAGCAGAAGATCTGTCTGCCGTACCAGAGACATGTCCAGCAGCAGATCTCTCTGTTGTACCAGAGACTTGTCGAGCAGCAGATCTCTCTGCTGTACCAGAGACATATCCAGCAGCTGATCTCTCTGCACTGTGCAAGGGACATGAACAGCAGCAGATCTCTCTGCTGTGCCAGAGACATGTCGAGCAGCAGATCTCCCTGCTGTACCAGAGACATGTCCAGCAGCAGATCTCTCTTCTGTCCCAGAGACATGTCAAGCAGCAGATCTCTCTGCTGTGCCAGAGACATGTCCAGCAGCAGATCTCTCTGCTGTGCCAGAGACATGTCCAGCAGCAGATCTCTCTGCTGTGCCAGTGACATGTCCAGCAGCAGATCTCTCTGCTGAGCCAGAGACATGTCCAGCAGCAGATCTCTCTGCTGTGCCAGAGACATGTCCAGCAGCAGATGTCTCTGCTGTGCTAGAGACATGTCCAGCAGGAGATCTCTCTGCTGTACCAGAGACATTTCCAGCAGCAGATCTCTCTGCTGTGCCAGAGACATGTCCAGCAGCAGATCTCCCTGCTCTGCCAGAGACATGTCCAGCAGCAGATCTCTCTGCTGTGCTAGAGACATGTCCAGCAGCAGATCTCTCTGCTGTGCCAGAGACATGTCGAGCAGCAGATCTCTCTGCTGTGCCAGAGACATGTCGAGCAGCAGATCTCTCTGCTGTGCCAGAGACATGTCCAGCAGCAGATCTCTCTGCTGTGCCAGGGACATGTCGAGCAGCAGATGTGTCTGCTGTGCCAGAGACATGCCAAGCAGCAGATTTCTCTGCTGTACCAGAGACATGTCCAGCAGCAGATCTTTCTCCTGTGCCGGAGACATGTCCAGCAGCAGATCTCTCTGCTGTGCCAGAGACATGTCCAGCAGCAGATCACTCTGCTGTGCCAGAGACATGTCCAGCAGCAGATCAGTCTGCTGTACCAGAGAAATGTCCAGCAGCAGATCTCTCTGCTGTACCAGAGAAATGTCCAGTAGCAGATCTCTCTGCTGCACCAGAGACATGTCCACAACAGATATCTCTGCACTGTGCCAGGGACACGAACAGCAGCAGATGTCTCTGCTGTACCAGAGACATGTCCAGCAGCAGTTCTCTCTTCTGTACCAGAAACATGTCCATCAGCAGATCTCTCTGCTGTAGCAGTGACATGTCCAGCAGCAGATATCTCTGCTGTGCCAGACACATATCCAGCAGCAGAACTCCCTGCTGTGCTAGAGACATGTCAAGCAGCAGATCTCTCTGCTGTAACAGGGACATGTCCAGCAGCAGATCTCTCTGCTGTGCCAGAGACATGTCCAGCAGCAGATCTCTCTGCTGTGCCAGAGACATGTTCAGCAGCAGATCTCTCTGCTTTACCAGAGACATTTCCAGCAGCAGATCTCTTTGCTGTGCCAGAGACATGTCCAGCAGTAGATATCTCTGCTGTACCAGAGACACGTCCAGCAGCAGATCTCTCTGCTGTACCAGAGACATGTCCAGCAGCAGATCTCTCTGCTGTGCCAGAGACATATCCAGCAGCAGATCTCTCTGCTGTGCTAGAGACATGTCCAGCAGCAGATCTCACTGCTTTGCTAGAGACATGTCCAGCAGCAGATTTCTGTGCTGTACCAGAGACATGTCCAGCAAGAGATTTCTCTGCTGTACAAGAGACATGTCCAGCTGCAGATGTCTCTGATTTACCAGAGACACGTCCAGCAGCAGATCTCTCTGCTGTACCAGAGACATGTCTAGCAGCAGATCTCTCTGCTGTACCAGAGACACGTCCAGCAGCAGATATCTGTGCTGTGCCACAGACATGTCCAGCAGCAGATATCTCTGCTGCACCAGAGACATGTCCAGCAGAAGATCTCTCTGCTGTACCAGAGACATGTCCTGCAGCACATCTCTCTGCTGTGCCAGGGACATGTCCAGCAGCAGATCTCCCTGCTCTGCCAGAGACATGTCCAGCAGCAGATCTCTCTGCTTTGCTAGAGACATGTCCAGCAGCAGATCTCTCTGATGTGCCAGAGACATGTCCAGCAGCAGATCTCTCTGCAGTGCCAGAGACATGTCGAGCAGCAGATCTCTCTGCTGTGCCAGAGACATGTCCAGCAGCAGTTCTCTCTGCTGTGCCAGGGACATGTCGAGCAGCAGATGTGTCTGCTGTGCCAGAGACATGCCTAGCAGCAGATCTCTCTGCTGTACCAGAGACATGTCCAGCAGCAGATCTTTCTCCTGTGCAGGAGACATGTCCAGCAGCAGATCTCTCTTCTGCGCCAGAGACATGTCCAGCAGCAGATCACTCTGCTGTGCCAGAGACATGTCCAGCAGCAGATCACTCTGCTGTACCAGAGAAATGTCCAGCAGCAGATCTCTCTGCTGTACCAGAGAAAGTCCAGCAGCAGAGCTCTCTGCCGCACCAGAGACATGTCCACAGCAGATATCTCTGCACTGTGCCAGGGACACGAACAGCAGCAGATTTCTCTGCTGTACCAGAGACATGTCCAGCAGCAGATCTCTCTGCTGCACCAGAAACATGTCCAGCAGCAGATCTCTTTGCTGTGCCAGAGACATGTCCAGCAGTAGATATCTCTGCTGTACCAGAGACACGTCCAGCAGCAGATCTCTCTGCTGTACCAGAGACATGTCCAGCAGCAGATCTCTTTGCTGTGCCAGAGACATGTCCAGCAGTAGATATCTCTGCTGTACCAGAGACACGTCCATCAGCAGATCTCTCTGCTGCACCAGAGACATGTCCAGCAGCAGATCTCTCTGCTGTGACAGAGACATATCCAGCAGCAGATCTCTCTGTTGTTCTAGAGACATGTCCAGCAGCAGATATCTCTGCTGTACCAGAGACACGTCCAGCAGCAGATCTCTCTGCTGTACCAGAGACTTGTCTAGCAGCAGATCTCTCTGCTGTACCAGAGACACGTCCAGCAGCAGATATCTGTGCTGTGCCACAGACATGTCCAGCAGCAGATATCTCTGCTGCACCAGAGACATGTCCAGCAGAAGATCTCTCTGCTGTAACAGAGACATGTCCTGCAGCAGATCTCTCTGCTGTGCCAGAGACATGTCCAGCAGCAGATCACTCTGCTGTGCCAGAGACATGTCCAGCAGAAGATCTCTCTGCTGTACCAGAGACATGTCCTGCAGCAGATCTCTCTGCTGTGCCAGGGACATGTCCAGCAGCAGATCTCTCTGCTGTACCAGAGACATGTCCAGCAGCAGATCTCTCTGCTGTACCAGAGACATGTCCACAGCAGATATCTCTGCACTGTGCCAGGGACACGAACAGCAGCAGATGTCTCTGCTGTACCAGAGACATGTCCAGCAGCAGATCTCTCTGCTGTACCACAAACATTTCCAGCAGCAGATATCTCTGCGGTTCCAGACACATATCCAGCAGCAGATCTCTCTGCTGTGCTAGAGACATGTCCAGCAGCAGATCTCACTGCTTTGCTAGAGGCATGTCCAGCAGCAGATCTCTGTGCTGTACCAGAGACATGTCCAGCAAGAGATTTCTCTGCTGTACAAGAGACATGTCCAGCAGCAGATGTCTCTGCTGTACCAGAGACACGTCCAGCAGCAGATCTCTCTGCTGTACCAGAGACATGTCTAGCAGCAGATCTCTCTGCTGTACCAGAGACACGTCCAGCAGCAGATATCTGTGCTGTGCCACAGACATGTCCAGCAGCAGATATCTCTGCTGCACCAGAGACATGTCCAGCAGAAGATCTCTCTGCTGTACCAGAGACATGTCCTGCAGCAGATCTCTCTGCTGTGCCAGGGACATGTCCAGCAGCAGATCTCCCTGCTCTGCCAGAGACATGTCCAGCAGCAGATCTCTCTGCTTTGCTAGAGACATGTCCAGTAGCAGATCTCTCTGATGTGCCAGAGACATGTCCAGCAGCAGATCTCTCTGCTGCACCAGAAACATGTCCAGCAGCAGATCTCTCTGCTGTAGCAGAGACATGTCCAGCAGCAGATATCTCTGCGGTGCCAGACACATATCCAGCAGCAGATCTCCCTTCTGTGCTAGAGTCGTGTCAAGCAGCAGATCTCTCTGCTGTAACAGGGACATGTCCAGCAGAAGATCTCTCTGCTGTGCCAGAGACATGTCCAGCAGCAGATCTCTCTGCTGTACCAGAGACATGACCAGCAGCAGATCTCTTTGCTGTGCCAGAGACATGTCCAGCAGTAGATATCTCTGCTGTACCAGAGACACGTCCAGCAGCAGATATCTCTGCTGTACCAGAGACATGTCCAGCAGCAGATCTCTCTGCTGTGACAGAGACATATCCAGCAGCAGATCTCTCTGTTGTGCTAGAGACATGTCCAGCAGCAGATCTCACTGCTTTGCTAGTGACATGTCCAGCAGCAGATCTCTGTGCTGTACCAGAGACATGTCCAGCAGCAGATCTCTCTGCTCTACAAGTGACATGTCCAGCAGCAGATGTCTCTGCTGTACCAGAGACACGTCCAGCAGCAGATCTCTCTGCTGTACCAGAGTCTTGTCTAGCAGCAGATCTCTCTGCTGTACCAGAGACACGTCCAGCAGCAGATATCTGTGCTGTGCCACAGACATGTCCATCAGCAGATATCTCTGCTGCACCAGAGACATGTCCAGCAGAAGATCTCTCTGCTGTAACAGAGACATGTCCTGCAGCAGATCTCTCTGCTGTGCCAGGGACATGTCCAGCAGCAGATCTCTCTGCTGTACCAGAGACATGTCCAGCAGCAGATCTCTCTGCTGTACCAGAGACATGTCCAGCAACAGATCTCTCTGCTGTAGCAGAGAAATGTCCAGCAGCAGATCTTTCTGCTGTAGCAGAGAGATGTCCAGCAGCAGATCTGTCTGCCGTACCAGAGACATGTCGAGCAGCAGATCTCTCTGCTGTACCAGAGACATGTCCAGCAGCTGATCTCTCTGCACTGTGCAAGGGACATGAACAGCAGCAGATCTCACTGCTGTGCCAGAGACATGTCCAGCAGCAGATCTCTCTGCTGTGCCAGTGACATGTCCAGCAGCAGATCTCTCTGCTGAGCCAGAGACATGTCCAGCAGCAGATCTCTCTGCTGTGCCAGAGACATGTCCAGCAGCAGATGTCTCTGCTGTGCTAGAGACATGTCCAGCAGCAGATATCTCTGCTGTACCAGAGACATGTCCAGCAGCAGATCTCTCTGCTGTGGCAGAGACATGTCCAGCAGAAGATCTCTCTGCTGTGCCAGAGACATGTCCAGCAGCAAATCTCTCTGCTGTGCCAGGGACATGTCGAGCAGCAGATCTCTCTGCTGTGCCAGAGACATGCCTAGCAGCAGAACTCTCTGCTGTGCCAGAGACATGCCTAGCAGCAGATCTCTCTGCTGTACCAGAGACATGTCCAGCAGCAGATCTCTCTCCTGTGCAGGAGACATGTCCAGCAGCAGATCTCACTGCTGTGCCAGAGACATGTCCAGCAGCAGATCTCTCTGCTGTGCCAGAGATATGGCTAGCAGCAGATCTCACTGCTTTGCTAGTGACATGTCCAGCAGCAGATCTCTGTGCTGTACCAGAGACATGTCCAGCAGCAGATCTCTCTCCTGTGCCAGAGACATATCCAGCAGCAGATCACTCTGCTGTGCCAGAGACATGTCCAGCAGTAGATATCTCTGCTGTACCAGAGACACGTCCAGCAGCAGATATCTCTGCTGTATCAGAGACATGTCCTGCAGCAGATCTCTCTGCTGTGACAGAGACATATCCAGCAGCAGATCTCTCTGTTGTGCTAGAGACATGTCCAGCAGCAGATCTCACTGCTTTGCTAGTGACATGTCCAGCAGCAGATCTCTGTGCTGTACCAGAGACATGTCCAGCAGCAGATCTCTCTGCTGTACAAGAGACATGTCCAGCAGCAGATCTCTCTGCTGTACCAGAGACTTGTCTAGCATCAGATCTCTCTGCTGTACCAGAGACACGTCCAGCAGCAGATATCTGTGCTGTGCCACAGACATGTGCAGCAGCAGATATCTTTGCTGCACCAGAGACATATCCAGCAGCAGATCACTCTGCTGTGCCAGTGACATGTCCAGCAGCTTATCTCTCTGCTGTACCAGAGAAATGTCCAGCAGCAGATCTCTCTGCTGTACCAGAGAAATGTCCAGCAGCAGATCTCTCTGCTGCACCAGAGACATGTCCACTGCAGATCTCTCTGCACTGTGCCAGGGACAAGACCAGCAGCAGATCTCTCTGCTGTACCAGAGACATTTCCAGCAGCAGATCTCTCTGCTGTGCTAGAGACATGTCCAGCAGCAGATCTCTCTGCTGTAACAGGGACATGTCCAGCAGCAGATCTCTCTGCTGTACCGGAGAAATGTTCAGCAGCAGATCTCTCTGCTGTACCAGAGACAGGTCCAGCAGCAGATCTCTGTGCTGTGCCAGAGACATGACCAGAAGTAGACCTCTCTGCTGTACAAGAGACATGTCCAGCAGCAGATCTCTCCTCTGTGCTAGAGCCATGTCCAGCAGCAGATCTCTCTGCTGTACCAGAGACATGTCCATCAGCAGATCTCTCTGCTATGCTGGAGACATGTCCAGCAGCAAATCTCTCCGCTGTGCCAGAGACATATCCAGCAGCAGATCTCTCTGCTGTACCAGAGACATGTCCAGCAGCAGATATCTCTGCTGTACCAGAGACATGTCCAGCAGCAGATCTCTCTGCTGTACCAGAGACATGTCTAGCAGCAGATCTCTCCGCTGTACCAGAGACATGTCTTGCAGCAGATCACTCTGTTGCACCAGAAACATTTCCAGCAGCAGATCTCTCTGCTGTACCAGAGACATGTCCAGCAGCAGATCTCTCTGCTGTAGCAGAGAAATGTCCAGCAGCAGATCTCTCTGCTGCACGAGAGAGATGTCTAGCAGCAGATCTGTCTGCCGTACCAGAGACATGTCCAGCAGCGGATCTCTCTGTTGTACCGGAGACATGTCGAGCAGCAGATCTCTCTGCTGTACCAGAGACATGTCCAGCAGCTGATCTCTCTGCACTGTGCAAGGGACATGAACAGCAGCAGATCTCTCTGCTGTTCCGGAGACATGTCGAGCAGCAGATCTCCCTGCTGTACCAGAGACATGTCCAGCAGCAGATCTCTCTGCTGTCCCAGAGGCATGTCAAGCAGCAGATCTCTCTGCTGTGCCAGAGACATGTGCAGCAGCAGATCTCTCTGCTGTACAAGAGACATGTACAGCAGCAGATCTCTCTGCTGTGCCAGACACATATTCAGTAGCAGATCTCTCTGCTGTGCTGGAGACATGTCAAGCTGCAGATCTCTCTGCTGTGCCAGAGATATGTCCAGCAGCAGATCTCTCTGCTGTAACAGGGACATGTCCAGCAGCAGTTCTCTCTGCTGTACCGGAGACATGTTCAGCAGCAGATCTCTCTGCTGTACCAGAGACATGTCCAGCAGCAGATCTCTGTGCTGTGCCAGAGACATGTCCAGAAGAAGATCTCTCTGCTGTACAAGAGACATGTCCAGCAGCAGATCTCTCTGCTGTGCTAGAGCCATGTCCTGCAGCAGATCTCTCTGCTGTACCAGAGACATGTCCATCAGCAGATCTCTCTGCTATGCTAGAGACATGTCCAGCAGCAAATCTCTCCGCTGTGCCAGAGACATGTCCAGCAACAGATCTCTCTGCTGTACCAGAGACTTGTCCAGCAGCAGTTCTCTCTGCTGTACTAGAGACATGTCAAGCAGCAGATCTCCCTGCTGTACCAGAGACATGTCTAGCAGCAGATCTCTCCGCTGTACCAGAGACATGTCTTGCAGCTGATCACTCTGTTGCACCAGAAACATTTCCAGCAGCAGATCTCTCTGCTGTAAAAGAGACATGTCCAGCAGCAGATCTCTCTGCTGTACCAGAGACATGTCCAGCAACAAATCTCTCTGCTGTAGCAGAGAAATGTCCAGCAGCAGATCTCTCTGCTGTACCAGAGAGATATCTAGCAGCAGATCTGTCTGCCGTACCAGAGACATGTCCAGCAGCAGATCTCTCTGTTGTACCAGAGACATGTCGAGCAACAGATCTCTCTGCTGTACCAGAGACATGTCCAGAAGCTGATCTCTCTGCACTGTGCAAGGGACATGAACAGCAGCAGATCTCTCTGCTGTTCCAGAGACATGTCGAGCAGCAGATCTCCCTGCTGTACCAGAGACATGTCCAACAGCAGATCTCTCTGTTGTCCCAGAGGCATGTCAAGCAGCAGATCTCTCTGCTGTGCCAGAGACATGTCCAGCAGCAGATCTCTCTGCTGTGCCAGAGACATGTCCAGCAGCAGATCTCTCTGCTGTGCCAGTGACATGTCCAGCAGCAGATCTCTCTGCTGTGCCAGAGACATGTCCAGCAGCAGATCTCCCTGCTGTGCCAGAGACATGTCCAGCAGCAGATGTCTCTGCTGTGCTAGAGACATGTCCAGCAGCAGATATCTCTGCTGTGCCAGAGACATGTCCAGCAGCAGAACTCTCTGCTGTACCAGAGACATGTCCAGCAGCAGATCTTTCTGCTGCACCAGAGACATGTCCATCACCAGATCTCTCTGCTGTGCCAGAGACATGTCCAGCAGCAGATCTCTCTGCTGTACCAGGGACATGTCTAGCAGCAGATCTCTCCGCTGTGCCAGAGACATGTCTTGCAGCAGATCACTCTGTTGTACCAGAAACATGTCCAGCAGCAGATCTCTCTGCTGTACCAGAGACATGTCCAGCAGAAGATCTCTCTGCTGTACCAGAGACATGTCCAGCAACAGATCTCTCTGCTGTAGCAGAGAAATGTCCAGCAGCAGATCTCTCTGCTGTACCAGAGAGATGTCTAGCAGCAGATCTGTCTGCCGTACCAGAGACATGGACAGCAGCAGATCTCTCTGTTGTACCAGAGACATGTCGAGCAGCAGATCTCTCTGCTGTACCAGAGACATGTCCAGCAGCTGATCTCTCTGCACTGTGCAAGGGACATGAACAGCAGCAGATCTCTCTGCTGTTCCAGAGACATGTCGAGCAGCAGATCTCCCTGCTGTACCAGAGACATGTCCAGCAGCAGATCTCTCTGCTGTCCCAGAGGCATGTCAAGCAGCAGATCTCTCTGCTGTGCCAGAGACATGTCCAGCAGCAGATCTCTCTGCTGTGCCAGAGACATGTCCAGCAGCAGATGTCTCTGCTGTGCTAGAGACATGTCCAGCAGCAGATCTCTCCGCTGTGCCAGAGACATGTCCAGCAACAGATCTCTCTGCTGTACCAGAGACTTGTCCAGCAGCAGTTCTCTCTGCTGTACTAGAGACATGTCAAGCAGCAGATCTCCCTGCTGTACCAGAGACATGTCTAGCAGCAGATCTCTCCGCTGTACCAGAGACATGTCTTGCAGCTGATCACTCTGTTGCACCAGAAACATTTCCAGCAGCAGATCTCTCTGCTGTAAAAGAGACATGTCCAGCAGCAGATCTCTCTGCTGTACCAGAGACAAGTCCAGCAACAAATCTCTCTGCTGTAGCAGAGAAATGTCCAGCAGCAGATCTCTCTGCTGTACCAGAGAGATGTCTAGCAGCAGATCTGTCTGCCGTACCAGAGACATGTCCAGCAGCAGATCTCTCTGTTGTACCAGAGACATGTCGAGCAACAGATCTCTCTGCTGTACCAGAGCCATGTCCAGAAGCTGATCTCTCTGCACTGTGCAAGGGACATGAACAGCAGCAGATCTCTCTGCTGTTCCAGAGACATGTCGAGCAGCAGATCTCCCTGCTGTACCAGAGACATGTCCAACAGCAGATCTCTCTGTTGTCCCAGAGGCATGTCAAGCAGCAGATCTCTCTGCTGTGCCAGAGACATGTCCAGCAGCAGATCTCTCTGCTGTGCCAGAGACATGTCCAGCAGCAGATCTCTCTGCTGTGCCAGAGACATGTCCAGCAGCAGATGTCTCTGCTGTGCTAGAGACATGTCCAGCAGCAGATATCTCTGCTGTACCAGAGACATGTCCAGCAGCAGAACTCTCTGCTGTACCAGAGACATGTCCAGCAGCAGATCTTTCTGCTGCACCAGAGACATGTCCATCACCAGATCTCTCTGCTGTGCCAGAGACATGTCCAGCAGCAGATCTCTCTGCTGTACCAGGGACATGTCTAGCAGCAGATCTCTCCGCTGTACCAGAGACATGTCTTGCAGCAGATCACTCTGTTGTACCAGAAACATGTCCAGCAGCAGATCTCTCTGCTGTACCAGAGACATGTCCAGCAGAAGATCTCTCTGCTGTACCAGAGACATGTCCAGCAGCTGATCTCTCTGCACTGTGCAAGGGACATGAACAGCAGCAGATCTCTCTGCTGTTCCAGAGACATGTCGAGCAGCAGATCTCCCTGCTGTACCAGAGACATGTCCAGCAGCAGATCTCTCTGCTGTCCCAGAGGCATGTCAAGCAGCATATCTCTCTGCTGTGCCAGAGACATGTCCAGCAGCAGATCTCTCTGCTGTGCCAGAGACATGTCCAGCAGCAGATGTCTCTGCTGTGCTAGAGACATGTCCAGCAGCAGATATCTCTGCTGTACCAGAGACATGTCCAGCAGCAGAACTCTCTGTTGTACCAGAGACATGTCCAGCAGCAGATCTTTCTGCTGTGCCAGAGACATGTCCAGCAACAGATCTCTCTACTGTGCCAGAGACATGTCCAGCAGCACATCTCTCTGCTGTGCCAGGGACATGTCCAGCAGCAGATCTATGTGTTGTGCCAGAGACATGTCCAGCAGCCGATCTCTCTTCTGTGCTAGAGACATGTCCAGTAGCAGATCTCTCTGCTGTACCAGAGACATGTCCAGCAACAGATCTCTCTGCTGTAGCAGAGAAATGTCCAGCAGCAGATCTCTCTGCTGTACGAGAGAGATGTTTAGCAGCAGATCTGTCTGCCGTACCAGAGACATGTCCAGCAGCAGATCTCTCTGTTGTACCAGAGACATGTCGAGCAGCAGATCTCTCTGCTGTACCGGAGACATGTCCAGCAGCTGATCTCTCTGCACTGTGCAAGGGACATGAACAGCAGCAGATCTCTCTGCTGTTCCAGAGACATGTCGAGCAGCAGATCTCCCTGCTGTACCAGAGACATGTCCAGCAGTAGATCTCTCTGCTGTCCCAGAGGCATGTCAAGCAGCAGATCTCTCTGCTGTGCTGGAGACATGTCAAGCTGCAGATCTCTCTGCTGTGCCAGAGACATGTCCAGCATCAGATCTCTCTGCTGTAATAGGGACATGTCCAGCAGCAGATCTGTCTGCTGTACCGGAGACATGTTCAGCAGCAGATCTCTCTGCTGTACCAGAGACATGTCCAGCAGCAGATCTCTGTGCTGTGCCAGAGACATGTCCAGAAATAGATCTCTCTGCTGTAAAAGAGACATGTCCAGCAGCTGATCTCTCTGCTGTAACAGAGACATGTCCAGCAGCAGATCTCTCTGCTGTACCAGAGACATGTCTAGCAGCAGATCTCTCCGCTGTACCAGAGACATGTCTTGCAGCAGATCACTCTGTTGCACCAGAAACATCTCCAGCAGCAGATCTCTCTGCTGTACCAGAGACATGTCCAGCAGCAGATGTCTCTGCTGTACCACAGACATGTCCAGCAACAGATCTCTCTGCTGTAGCAGAGAAATGTCCAGCAGCAGATTTCTCTGCTGTACCAGAGAGATGTCTAGCAGCAGATCTGTCTGCCGTACCAGAGACATGTCCAGCAGCAGATCTCTCTGTTGTACCAGAGACATGTCGAGCAGCAGATCTCTCTGCTGTACCAGAGACATGTCCAGCAGCTGATCTCTCTGCACTGTGCAAGGGACATGAACAGCAGCAGATCTCTCTGCTGTTCCAGAGACATGTCGAGCAGCAGATCTCCCTGCTGTACCAGAGGCATGTCCAGCAGCAGATCTCTCTGCTGTCCCAGAGGCATGTCAAGCAGCAGATCTCTCTGCTGTGCCAGAGACATGTCCAGCAGCAGATCTCTCTGCTGTGGCAGAGACATGTCCAGCAGCAGATCTCTCTGCTGTGCCAGTGACATGTCCAGCAGCAGATCTCTCTGCTGTACCAGAGACATGTCCAGCAGCAGATCTCTCTGCTGTACCAGAGACATGTCTAGCAGCAGATCTCTCTGCTGTGCCAGGGACATGTCCAGCAGCAGATCTCTCTGCTGTGCTAGAGACATGTCCAGCAGCAGATCTCTCTTATGTGCCAGAGACATGTCCAGCAGCAGATCTCTCTGCTGTGCTAGAGACATGTCCTGCAGCAGATCACTCTACTGCACCAGAGACATGTGCAGCAGCAGATCTCTCTGCTGTGCCAGAGACATGTCCTGCATCAGATCTCCCTGCTGTGCCAGTGACATGTCCAGCGGCAGATATCTCTGCTGTGCCAGAGTCATGTCCATCAGCAGATCTCTGTGCTGTACAAGAGCCATGTCCAGCAGCAGATCTCGCTTATGTGGCAGAGACATGTCCAGCAGCAGATCTTTCTGCTGTGCTAGAGACATGTCCTGCAGCAGATCACTCTGCTGTACCAGAGACATGTGCAGCAGCAGATCTCTCTGCTGTGCCAGAGACATGTCCTGCATCAGATCTCCCTGCTGTGCCAGTGACATGTCCAACAGCAGATATCTCTGCTGTGCCGGAGACATTTACAGCAGCAGACCTTTCTGCTCTGCCAGAGACATGTCCAGCAGAAGATCTCTCTGCTGTGCAAGAGACATGTCCAGCAGCAGATCTCCCTGCTGTTCGTGAGACATGTCCCACAGCAGATCTCTCTGCTGTACCAGAGAAATGTCCAGCAGCAGATCTCTCTGCTGTGCCAGAGACATGTCCAGCAACAGTTCTCTCTGCTGTGCCAGAGACATGTCCAGCAGCAGATCTCCCTGCTGACCCAGAGACATGTCCAGCAGCAGATCTCTCTGCTGTGCTATAGACATGTCCAGCAGCAGATCTCTCTGCTGTACCAGAGACAAGTCCAGCAGCAGATCTCTCTGCTGTACCAGAGACATGTCCAGCAGCACATCTCTCGGCTGTGCCAGAGACATGTCCAGCAGCAGATCTCTCTGCTGTACCAGAGAAATGTCCAACAGCAGATCTCTCTGCTGTACCAGAGACATGTCCAGCAGCAGATATCTCTGCGGTGGCAGACACATATCCAGCAGCAGATCTCTCTGCTGTGCAAGAGACATGTCCATCAGCAGAACTCTCTGCTGTGCTAGAGACATGTCCAGCAGCAGATCTCTCTGCTGTAACAGGGACATGTCCAGCAGCAGATCTCGCTGCTGTACCAGGGACAGGTCCAGCAGCAGATCTCTCTGCTGTACCAGAGACATGTCCAGCAGCATATCTCTCTGCTGTGCCAGGGACATGTCCAGCAGCAGATCTCTCTGCTGTGCTAGAGACATGTCCAGCAGCAGATCTCTCTGCTGTACCATAGACAAGTCCAGCAGCAGATCTCTCTGCTGTACCAGAGACATGTCCAGCAGCACATCTCCCGGCTGTGCCAGAGACATGTCCAGCAGCAGATCTCTCTGTTGTACCAGAGAAATGTCCAACAGCAGATCTCTCTGCTCTACCAGAGACATGTCCAGCAGCAGATATCTCTGCGTTGCCAGACACATATCCAGCAGCAGATCTTTCTGCTGTGCTAGAGACATGTCGAGCAGCAGAACTCTCTGCTGTGATAGAGACATGTTCAGCATCAGATCTCTCTGCTGTGCCAGAGACATGTCCAGCAGCAGATCTCTGTGCTGTACCAGAGACATGTCCAGCAGCAGATCTCTGTGCTGTACCAGAGACATGTTCAGGAGCTGATCTCTCTGCTGCACCAGAGACATGTCCAGCAGCAGATCTCTGTGCTGTGCCAGAGACATGTCCAGCAGTTGATCTCTCTGCAGTACCAGAGACATGTCCAGCAGCAGATATCTCTGCTGTGCTAGAGACATGTCCAGTAGCAGATCTCTCTGCTGCACCAGAGACATGCCCGTCAGCAGATCTCTCTGCTATGCTAGAGACATGTCCAGCAGCAAATGTCTCTGCTGTGCCAGAGACATGTCCAGCAGCAGATCTCTCTGCTGTGCTAGAGACATGTCCAGCAGCAGATCTCACTGCTGTGCTAGAGACATTGTCCAGCAGCAGATCTCTGTGCTGTACCAGAGAGATGTCCAGCAGCAGATCTCTCTGCTGTACAAGAGACATGTCCAGCAGCAGATCACTCTGCTGTACCAGAGACACGTCCAGCAGCAGATCTCTCTGCTGTACCAGAGACATTTCTAGCAGCAGATCTCTCTGCTGTACCAGAGAAACGTCCAGCCGCAGATATCTGTGCTGTACCAGAGACATGTCCAGCAGCAGATCTCTCTGCTGTGCCAGAGACATGTCCAGCAGCAGAACTCTCTGCTATGCCAGAGACATTTCCAGCAGCAGATCTCTCTGTTGTCCCAGAGAGATGTCCAGCAGCAGTTCTATCTGCTGTACCAGAGACATGTTCAGCAGCAGATCTCTCTGCTGTACCAGAGACATGTCCAGCAGCAGATCTCTCTGCTGTACCTGAGACATATCCAGCAGCATATATCTCTGCTGTACCAGAGACATGTCCAGCAGCAGATCTCTCTGCTGTACCAGAGAGATGTCCAGCAGCAGATCTCACTGCTGTACCAGAGACATGTCTAGCAGCAGGTCTCTCTGCTGTGCCAGAGACATGTCCAGCAGCAGATCTCCCTGCTGTGCTAGAGACATGTCCAGCAGCAGATCTCTCTGCGGTACCAGAGACATGTCCAGCAGCAGATCTCTCTGCTGTACCAGAGACATGTCCAGCAGCACATCTCTCGGCTGTGACAGAGATATGTCCAGCAGCAGATCTCCCTGCTCTGCCATAGACATTTCTAGCAGCAGATCTATCTGCTTTGCTAGGGACATGTCCAGCAGAAGATCTCTCAGCTGTGCCCGAGACATGTCCAGCAGCAGATCTCTCTGCTGTGCCAGAGACATGTCCAGTAGTAGATCTCTCTGCTGTGCCAGAGACATGTCTATAGCAGATCTCTCTGCTGTGCCAGAGATATGGCTAGCAGCAGATCTCTCTGCTCTACTAGAGACTTGTTCTGCAGCAGATCTCTCTCATGTGCAGGAGACATGTCCAGCAGCAGATCTCTCTGCTGTACCAGAGACATGTCCAGCAGCAAATCTCTCTGCTGTAACATGGACATGTCCAGCAGCAGATTTCTCTGCTGTGCCAGAGACATGTCCAGCAGCTGATCTCTCTGCTGTGCTAGAGACATGTCCAGCAGCAGATCTCTATTATGTGCCAGAGACATGTCCAGCAGCAGATATCTCTGCTGTGCTAGAGACATGTCCTGCAGCAGATCACTCTGCTGTAACAGAGACATGTGCAGCAGCAGATATCTCTGCTGTGCCAGTGACATGTCCTGCATCAGATCTCCCTGCTGTGCCAATGACATGTCCAGCAGCAGATATCTCTGCTGTGCCAGAGACATGTCCAGCAGCAGATCTCTGTGCTGTGCAAGAGCCATGTCCAGCAGCAGATCTCTCTTATGTGCAAGTGACATGTCCAGCAGCAGATCTATCTGCTCTGCTAGAGACATGTCCTGCAGCAGATCACTCTGCTGTACCCAGAGACATGTGCAGTAGCAGATCTCTCTGCTGTGCCAGAGACATGTCCTGCATCAGATCTCCCTGCTGTGCCAGTGACATGTCCAGCGGCAGATATCTCTGCTGTGCCAGAGTCATGTCCATCAGCAGGTCTCTGTGCTGTACAAGAGCCATGTCCAGCAGCAGATCTCGCTTATGTGGCAGAGACATGTCCAGCAGCAGATCTCTCTGCTGTGCTAGAGACATGTCCTGCAGCAGATCACTCTGCTGTACCAGAGACATGTGCAGCAGCAGATCTCTCTGCTGTGCCAGAGACATGTCCTGCATCAGATCTCCCTGCTGTGCCAGTGACATGTCCAACAGCAGATATCTCTGCTGTGCCGGAGACATTTACAGCAGCAGACCTTTCTGCTGTACCAGAGACATGTCCAGCAGCAGATCTCTATGCTGTGCCAGAGACATGTCCAGCAGAAGATCTCTCTGCTGTGCAAGAGACATGTCCAGCAGCAGATCTCCCTGCTGTTCGTGAGACATGTCCCACAGCAGATCTCTCTGCTGTACCAGAGAAATGTCCAGCAGCAGATCTCTCTGCTGTGCCAGAGACATGTCCAGCAACAGTTCTCTCTGCTGTGCCAGAGACATGTCCAGCAGCAGATCTCCCTGCTGACCCAGAGACATGTCCAGCAGCAGATCTCTCTGCTGTGCTAGAGACATGTCCAGCAGCAGATCTCTCTGCTGTACCATAGACAAGTCCAGCAGCAGATCTCTCTGCTGTACCAGAGACATGTCCAGCAGCACATCTCTCGGCTGTGCCAGAGACATGTCCAGCAGCAGATCTCTCTGCTGTACCAGAGAAATGTCCAACAGCAGATCTCTCTGCTGTACCAGAGACATGTCCAGCAGCAGATATCTCTGCGGTGCCAGACACATATCCAGCAGCAGATCTCTCTGCTGTGCTAGAGACATGTCCATCAGCAGAACTCTCTGCTGTGCTAGAGACATGTCCAGCAGCAGATCTCTCTGCTGTAACTGTGACATGTCCAGCAGCAGATCTCGCTGCTGTACCAGGGACAGGTCCAGCAGCAGATCTCTCTGCTGTACCAGAGACATGTCCAGCAGCATATCTCTCTGCTGTGCCAGGGACATGTCCAGCAGCAGATCTCTCTGCTGTGCTAGAGACATGTCCAGCAGCAGATCTCTCTGCTGTACCATAGACAAGTCCAGCAGCAGATCTCTCTGCTGTACCAGAGACATGTCCAGCAGCACATCTCCCGGCTGTGCCAGAGACATGTCCAGCAGCAGATCTCTCTGTTGTACCAGAGAAATGTCCAACAGCAGATCGCTCTGCTGTACCAGAGACATGTCCAGCAGCAGATATCTCTGCGGTGCCAGACACATATCCAGCAGCAGATCTTTCTGCTGTGCTAGAGACATGTCGAGCAGCAGAACTCTCTGCTGTGATAGAGACATGTTCAGCAGCAGATCTCTCTGCTGTAACAGGGACATGTCCAGCAGCAGATCTCTCTGCTGTGCCAGAGACATGTCCAGCAGCAGATCTCTGTGCTGTACCAGAGACATGTTCAGGAGCAGATCTCTCTGCTGCACCAGAGACATGTCCAGCAGCAGATCTCTGTGCTGTGCCAGAGACATGTCCAGCAGTTGATCTCTCTGCTGTACCAGAGACATGTCCAGTAGCAGATCTCTCTGCTGCACCAGAGACATGCCCGTCAGCAGATCTCTCTGCTATGCTAGAGACATGTCCAGCAGCAAATGTCTCTGCTGTGCCAGAGACATGTCCAGCAGCAGATCTCTCTGCTGTGCTAGAGACATGTCCAGCAGCAGATCTCACTGCTGAGCTAGAGACATTGTCCAGCAGCAGATCTCTGTGCTGTACCAGAGAGATGTCCAGCAGCAGATCTCTCTGCTGTACAAGAGACATGTCCAGCAGCAGATCACTCTGCTGTACCAGAGACACGTCCAGCAGCAGATCTCTCTGCTGTACCAGAGACATTTCTAGCAGCAGATCTCTCTGCTGTACCAGAGAAACGTCCAGCCACAGATATCTGTGCTGTACCAGAGACATGTCCAGCAGCAGATCTCTCTGCTGTGCCAGAGACATGTCCAGCAGCAGAACTCTCTGCTATGCCAGAGACATTTCCAGCAGCAGATCTCTCTGTTGTCCCAGAGAGATGTCCAGCAGCAGTTCTATCTGCTGTACCAGAGACATGTTCAGCAGCAGATCTCTCTGCTGTACCAGAGACATGTCCAGCAGCAGATCTCCCTGCTGTACCTGAGACATATCCAGCAGCATATATCTCGGCTGTACCAGAGACATGTCCAGCAGCAGATCTCTCTGCTGTACCAGAGAGATGTCCAGCAGCAGATCTCACTGCTGTACCAGAGACAAGTCTAGCAGCAGGTCTCGCTGCTGTGCCAGAGACATGTCCAGCAGCAGATCTCCCTGCTGTGCTAGAGACATGTCCAGGAGCAGATCTCTCTGCAGTACCAGAGACATGTCCAGCAGCAGATCTCTCTGCTGTACCAGAGACATGTCCAGCAGCACATCTCTCGGCTGTGACAGAGATATGTCCAGCAGCAGATCTCCCTGCTCTGCCATAGACATTTCTAGCAGCAGATCTCTATGCTTTGCTAGAGACATGTCCAGCAGAAGATCTCTCAGCTGTGCCCGAGACATGTCCAGCAGCAGATCTCTCTGCTGTGCCAGAGACATGTCCAGTAGTAGATCTCTCTGCTGTGCCAGAGACATGTCTATAGCAGATCTCTCTGCTGTGCCAGAGATATGGCTAGCAGCAGATCTCTCTGCTGTACTAGAGACTTGTCCTGCAGCAGATCTCTCTCATGTGCTGGAGACATGTCCAGCAGCAGATCTCTCTGCTGTACCAGAGACATGACCAGCAGCAGATCTCTCTGGTGTGCCAGAGACATGTCCAGCAGCAGATCTCTCAGCTGTGCCAGAGACATGTCCAGCAGCAGATCTCTCTGCTGTACCAGAGAAATGTCCAACCGCAGATCTCTCTGCTGTACCAGAGACATGTCCAGCAGCAGATCTCTCTGCTCTACCAGAGAAATGTCCAACAGCAGATCTCTCTGCTGCTCCAGAGACATGTCCACAGCAGATCTCTCTGCACTGTGACAGGGATACGTCCAGCAACAGATCTCTCTGCTGTACCAGAGACATGTCCTGCAGCAGATCTCTCTGCTGTACCAGAGACATGTCCAGCCGCAGATCTCTCTGCTGTACCGGAGACATGTCCAGCAGCAGATATCTCTGCGGTGCCAGACATATATTCAGCATCAGATCGCTCTGCTGTGCTAGAGACATGTCCAGCAGCAGATCTCTCTGCTGTGCCACAGACATGTCCAGCAGCAGATCTCTCTGCTGTAACATGGACATGTCCAGCAGCAGATTTCTCTGCAGTGCCAGGGACATGTCCAGCAGCAGATCTCGCTGCTGTACCAGAGACATTTTCTGCAGCAGATCTCTTTGCTGTACCAGAGACATGTCCAGCAGCAGATCTCTGTGCTGTGCCAGAGACATGTCCAGCAGTAGATCTCTCTGCTGTAACAGAGACATGTCCAGCAGCAGATATCTCTGCTGTGCTAGAGACATGTCCAGCAGCAGATCTCTCTGCTGTACCAGAGACATGCCCATCATCAGATCTCTTTGCTATGCTAGAGACATGTCCAGCAGCAAATCTCTCTGCTGTGCCAGAGACATGTCCAGCAGCAGATCTCTCTGCTGTGCTAGAGAAATGTCCAGCAGCTGATCACACTGCTGTGCTAGAGACATTGTCCAGCAGCAGATCTCTGTGCTTTACCAGAGTCTTGTCCAGCAGCAGATCTCTCTGCCGTACCAGAGACATGTCCAGCAGCAGATCTCTCTGCTGTACCAGAAACACGACCAGGAGCAGATCTCTCTGCTGTACCAGAGACATGTCTAGTAGCAGATCTCTCAGCTGTACCAGAGACACGTCCAGCAGCAGATATCTGTGCTGTACCAGAGACATGTCCAGCAGCAGATCTCTCTGCTGTGCCAGAGACATGTCCAGCAGCAGATCTCTCTGCTATGCCAGAGACATTTCCAGCAGCAGATCTCTCTGTTGTACCAGAGAGATGTCCAGCAGCAGATCTATCTGCTGTACCAGAGACCTGTTCAGCTTCAGGATCTCTCTGCTGTACCAGAGATATGTCCAGCAGCAGATCTCTCTGCTGTACCTGGGACATATCCAGCAGCATATCTCTCTGCTGTTCCAGAGACATGTCCAGCAGCAGATCTCTCTGCTGTGCCAGAGACATGTCCAGCAGTAGATCTCTCTGCTGCACCAGAGACATGTCTAGCAGCAGATCTCTCTGCTTTGCCAGAGACAGGTCCAGCAGCAGATCTCTCTGCTGTGCTAGAGACATGTCCAGCAGCAGATCTCTCAGCTGTGCCAGAGACATGTCCTGCAGCAGATCACTCTGCTGTGCTAGAGACATGTCCTGCAGCAGATCACTCTGCTGTACCAGAGACATGTGCAGCAGCAGATCTCTCTGTTGTGACAGAGACATGTCTAGCATCAGATCTCCGTGCTGTGCCAGAGACATGTCCAGCAGCAAATATCTCTGCTGAGCTAGAGACGTGTCCAGCAGCAGATCTCACTGCTGTGTGAGAGACATGTCCAGCAGCAGATCTCTCTGCTTTGCCAGGGACATGTCCAGCAGCAGATCTCTCTGCTGTGCCAAGGACATGTCGAGCAGCAGATCTCTATGCTGTGCCAGAGACATGTCCAGCAGCAGATCTCCCTGCTGTGCTAGAGACATGTCCAGCAGCAGATCTCTCTGCTGTACCAGAGACATGTGCAGCAGCACATCTCTCTGCTGTGCCCGAGACATGTCCAGCATCAGATCTCCCTGCTGTGCCAGAGACATGTCCAGCAGCAGATATCTCTGCTGTGCTAGAGACATGTCCAGCAGCAGATCTCCCTGCTGTGCCAGAGACATGTCCAGCAGCAGATCTCTCTGCTGTGGTAGAGACATGTCCAGCAGCAGATCTCTCTGCAGTACCAGACACAAGTCCAGCAGCAGATCTCTCGGCTGTACCAGAGACATGTCCAGCAGCACATCTCTCGGCTGTGCCAGAGACATGTCCAGCAGCAGATCTCCCTGCTCTGCCATAGACATGTCCAGCAATAGATCTCTCTGCTTTGCTAGAGACATGTCCAGCAGAAGATCTCTCAGCTGTGCCAGAGACATGTCCAGCAGCACATCTCTGTGCTGTGCCAGAGACATGTCCAGTAGTAGATCTCTCTGCTGTGCCAGAGACATGTTCAGCAGCAGATCTCTCTGCTGTGCCAGAGATATGGCTAGCTGCAGATCTCTCTGCTGTACTAGAGACTTGTCCAGCAGCAGATCTCTCTCATGTGCAGGAGACATTTCCAGCAGCAGATCTCTCTGCTGTACCAGAGACATGTCCAGCAGCAGATCTCTCTGGTGTACCAGAGACATGTCCAGCAGCAGATCTCTCAGCTCTGCCAGAGACATGTCCAGCAGCAGATCTCTCTGCTGTACCAGAGAAATGTCCTGCCGCAGATCTCTCTGCTGTACCAGAGACATGTCCAGTAGCAGATTTCTCTGCTCTACCAGAGAAATGTCCAACAGCAGATCTCTCTGCTGCACCAGAGACATGTCCACAGCAGATCTCTCCGCACTGTGACAGGGACACGTCCAGCAACAGATCTCTCTGCTGTACCAGAGACATGTCCAGCAGCAGATCTCTCTGCTGTACCAGAGACATGTCCTGCAGCAGATCTCTCTGCTGTACCAGAGACATGTCCAGCCGCAGATCTCTCTGCTGTACCAGAGACATGTCCAGCAGCAGATATCTCTGCGGTGCCAGACACATATTCAGCAGCAGATTGCTCTGCTGTGCTAGAGACATGTCCAGCAGCAGATCACTCTGCTGTGCCACGGATATGTCCAGCAGCAGAACTCTCTGCTGTAACATGGACATGTCCAGCAGCAGATTTCTCTGCTTTGCCAGAGACATGTCCAGCAGCAGATCTCGCTGCTGTACCAGAGACATGTTCTGCAGCAGATCTCTCTGCTGTACCAGAGACATGTCCAGCAGCAGATCTCTGTGCTGTGCCAGAGACATGTCCAGCAGTAGATCTCTCTGCTGTAACAGAGACATGTCCAGCAGCAGATATCTCTGCTGTGCTATAGACATGTCCAGCAGCAGATCTCTCTGCTGTACCAGAGACATGCCCATCATCAGATCTCTCTGCTATGCTAGAGACATGTCCAGCAGCAAATCTCTCTGCTGTGCCAGAGACATGTCCAGCAGCAGATCTCTCTGCTGTGCTAGAGAAATGTCCAGCAGCTGATCTCACTGCTGTGATAGAGACATTGTCCAGCAGCAGATCTCTGTGCTTTACCAGAGTCATGTCCAGCAGCAGATTTCTCTGCTGTACCAGAGACATGTCCAGCAGCAGATCTCTCTGCTGTACCAGAGACACGTCCAGCAGCTGATCTCTCTGCTGTACCAGAGACATGTCTAACAGCAGATCTCTCAGCTGTACCAGAGACAAGTCCAGCAGCAGATATCTGTGCTGTACCAGAGACATGTCCAGCAGCAGATCTCTCTGCTGTTCCAGAGACATGTCCAGCAGCAGATCTCTCTGCTATGCCAGAGACATTTCCAGCAGCAGATCTCTCTGTTGTACCAGAGAGATGTCCAGCAGCAGATCTATCTGCTGTACCAGAGACTTGTTCAGCAGCAGGATCTCTCTGCTGTACCAGAGACATGTCCAGCAGCATATCTCACTGCTGAACCTGAGACATATCCAGCAGCAGATCTCTCTGCTCTTCCAGAGACATGTCCAGCAGCAGATCTCTCTGCTGTACCAGAGACATGTCCAGCAGCAGATCTCTCTGCTGCACCAGTGACATGACTAGCAGCAGATCTCTCTGCTGTGCCAGAGACCAGTCCAGCAGCAGATCTCTCTGCTGTGCTAGAGACATGTCCAGCAGCAGATCTCGCAGCTGTGCCAGAGACATGTCCAGCAGCAGATCACTCTGCTGTGCTAGAGACATGTCCTGCAGCAGATCACTCTGCTGTACCAGAGACATGTGTAGCAGCAGATCTCTCTGTTGTGCCAGAGACATGTCCAACATCAGATCTCCCTGCTGTGCCAGAGACATGTCCAGCAGCAAATATCTCTGCTGTGCTAGAGACGTGTGCAGCAGCAGATCACTCTGCTGTGTGAGAGACATGTCCAGCAGCAGATCTCTCTGCTGTGCCAGGGACATGTCCAGCAGCAGATCTCTCTGCTGTGCCAAGGACATGTCGAGCAGCAGATTTTTTCGGCTGTGCCAGAGACATGTCTAGCAGCAGATCTCTCTGCTGTACCAGAGAAATGTCCAGCAGCAGATCTCTCTGCTTTACCAGAGACATTTCCAGCAGCAGATCTCTCTACTGTGCAGGAGACATGTCCAGCAGCAAATCTCTCTGCTTTACCAGAGACATCTCCAGCAGCAGATCTCTCTGCTGTGCCAGAGACATGTCCAGCAGCAGATCTCTCTGCTGCACCAGAGTCATGTCCACAGCAGATCTCTCTGCACTCTGCCAGCGACACGTCCACCAGCAGATCTCTCTGCTGTACCAGAGACATGTCCAGCAGCAGATGTCTCTGCTGTTCTAGAGACATGTTCAGCAGCAGATCTCTGTGCTGTGCCAGAGACATGTCAAGCAGCAGATCTGTGATGTACCAGAGACATGTCCAGCAGCAGATCTCTCTGCTGTACCAGAGACATGTCCAGCAGCAGATCTCTCTGCTGTGCCAGAGACATGTCCAGCAGCAGATCTCTAAGCTGTACCAGAGACATGTCCAGCAGCAGATCTCTCTGCTGTACCAGTGACATGTCTAGCAGTAGATCTCTCTGCTGTGCCAGGGACATGTCCAGCAGCAGATCTCTGTGCTGTGCTAGAGACATATCCAGCAGCAGATCTCTCTGATGTGCCAGAGACATATCCAGCAGCATATCTCTCTGCTGTGCTAGAGACATGTCCTGCAGCAGATCTCTCTGCTGTACCAGAGACATGTCCAGCAGCAGATCTCACTGCTGTGCCAGAGACCTATCGAGCAGCAGATCTCTCTGCTGAACTAGAGACTTGTCCAGCAGCAGATCTGTCTGTTGTGCTAGAGACATGTCCAGCAGCAGATCTCTCTGCACTGTACCAGAGACATGTCTAGCAGCAGATCTATGCACTATGCTAGAGAGATGTCCCGCATCAGATCTCTATGCTGTACCAGAGACATGTCCAGCAGCAGATCTCTCTGCTGTACCATAGACATGTCCAGCAGCAGATCTCTCTACTGTACCATAGATATGTCCAGCAGCAGATCTCTCTGCTGTACCAGAGACATGTCCAGCAGCAGATCTCTATGCTGTGCCAGGGACATAGCCAGCAGCAGATCTCTCTGCTGTGCCAGAGACATGTCCAGCAGCAGATCTCTATGCTGTGCCAGAGACATAGCCAGCAGCAGATCTCTCTGCTGTGCCAGAGACATGTCAAGCAGCAGATCTCTCTGCACTGTTCCAGGGACATGTCCAGCGGCAGATCTCTCTGCACTGTACCGGAAACATGTCCCGCTGCAGATCTCTCTACACTGTACCAGAGACATGTCTAGCAGCAGCTCTCTGCACTGTGCTAGGGACATGTCCAGCAGCAGATCTCTCTGCTGTGCCAGAGACATTTCCTGCAGCATATCTCTATGCTGTGTCAGGGACATGTCCAGCAGTAGATCTCTCTGCTGCACCAGAGACATGTCTAGCAGCAGATCTCTCTGCTGTGCCAGAGACAGGTCCAGCAGCAGATCTCTCTGCTGTGCTAGAGACATGTCCAGCAGCAGATCTCTCAGCTGTGCCAGAGACATGTCCTGCAGCAGATCACTCTGCTGTGCTAGAGACATGTCCTGCAGCAGATCACTCTGCTGTACCAGAGACATGTGCAGCAGCAGATCTCTCTGTTGTGCCAGAGACATGTCCAGCATCAGATCTCCGTGCTGTGCCAGAGACATGTCCAGCAGCAAATATCTCTGCTGAGCTAGAGACGTGTCCAGCAGCAGATCTCACTGCTGTGTGAGAGACTTGTCCAGCAGCAGATCTCTCTGCTTTGCCAGGGACATGTCCAGCAGCAGATCTCTCTGCTGTGCCAAGGACATGTCGAGCAGCAGATTTCTCTGCTGTGCCAGAGACATGTCCAGCAGCAGATCTCCCTTCTGTGCTAGAGACATGTCCAGCAGCAGATCTCTCTGCTGTACCAGAGACATGTGCAGCAGCACATCTCTCTGCTGTGCCCGAGACATGTCCAGCATCAGATCTCCCTGCTGTGCCAGAGACATGTCCAGCAGCAGATATCTCTGCTGTGCTAGAGACATGTCCAGCAGCAGATCTCCCTGCTGTGCCAGAGACATGTCCAGCAGCAGATCTCTCTGCTGTGCTAGAGACATGTCCAGCTGCAGATCTCTCTGCAGTACCGGAGACAAGTCCAGCAGCAGATCTCTCGGCTGTACCAGAGACATGTCCAGCAGCACATCTCTCGGCTGTGCCAGAGACATGTCCAGCAGCAGATCTCCCTGCTCTGCCATAGACATGTCCAGCAGCAGATCTTTCTGCTTTGCTAGAGACATGTCCAGCAGAAGATCTCTCAGCTGTGCCAGAGACATGTCCAGCAGCACATCTCTGTGCTGTGCCAGAGACATGTCCAGTAGTAGATCTCTCTGCTGTACCAGAGACATGCCCATCATCAGATCTCTCTGCTATGCTAGAGACATGTCCAGCAGCAGATCTCTCTGCTGTGCCAGAGACATGTCCAGCAGCAGATCTCTCTGCTGTGCTAGAGAAATGTCCAGCAGCAGTTCTCTCTGCTGTACCAGAGACATGTCCAGCAGCAGATCTCTCTGGTGTACCAGAGACATGTCCAGCAGCAGATCTCTCAGCTCTGCCAGAGACATGTCCAGCAGCAGATCTCTCTGCTGTACCAGAGAAATGTCCAGCCGCAGATCTCTCTGCTGTACCAGAGACATGTCTAACAGCAGATCTCTCAGCTGTACCAGAGACAAGTCCAGCAGCAGATATCTGTGCTGTACCAGAGACATGTCCAGCATCAGATCTCCGTGCTGTGCCAGAGACATGTCCAGCAGCAAATATCTCTGCTGAGCTAGAGACGTGTCCAGCATCAGATCTCCCTGCTGTGCCAGAGACATGTCCAACAGCAGATCTCTCTGCTGCACCAGAGACATGTCCACAGCAGATCTCTCCGCACTGTGACAGGGACACGTCCAGCAACAGATCTCTCTGCTGTACCAGAGACATGTCCTGCAGCAGATCTCTCTGCTGTACCAGAGACATGTCCAGCCGCAGATCTCTCTGCTGTACCAGAGACATGTCCAGCAGCAGATATCTCTGCGGTGCCAGACACATATTCAGCAGCAGATCGCTCTGCTGTGCTAGAGACATGTCCAGCAGCAGATCACTCTGCTGTGCCACGGATATGTCCAGCAGCAGATCTCTCTGCTGTAACATGGACATGTCCAGCAGCAGATTTCTCTGCTGTGCCAGAGACATGTCCAGCAGCAGATCTCGCTGCTGTACCAGAGACATGTTCTGCAGCAGATCTCTCTGCTGTACCAGAGACATGTCCAGCAGCAGATCTCTGTGCTGTGCCAGAGACATGTCCAGCAGTAGATCTCTCTGCTGTAACAGAGACATGTCCAGCAGCAGATATCTCTGCTGTGCTATAGACATGTCCAGCAGCAGATCTCTCTGCTGTACCAGAGACATGCCCATCATCAGATCTCTCTGCTATGCTAGAGACATGTCCAGCAGCAAATCTCTCTGCTGTGCCAGAGACATGTCCAGCAGCAGATCTCTCTGCTGTGCTAGAGAAATGTCCAGCAGCTGATCTCACTGCTGTGCTAGAGACATTGTCCAGCAGCAGATCTCTGTGCTTTACCAGAGTCATGTCCAGCAGCAGATTTCTCTGCTGTACCAGAGACATGTCCAGCAGCAGATCTCTCTGCTGTACCAGAGACACGTCCAGCAGCTGATCTCTCTGCTGTACCAGAGACATGTCTAACAGCAGATCTCTCAGCTGTACCAGAGACAAGTCCAGCAGCAGATATCTGTGCTGTACCAGAGACATGTCCAGCAGCAGATCTCTCTACTGTGCCAAAGACATGTCCAGCAGCAGATCTCTCTGCAATGCCAGAGACATTTCCAGCAGCAGATCTCTCTGTTGTACCAGAGAGATGTCCATCAGCAGATCTATCTGCTGTACCAGAGACTTGTTCAGCAGCAGGATCTCTCTGCTGTACCAGAGACATGTCCAGCAGCAGATCTCTCTGCTGAACCTGAGACATATCCAGCAGCAGATCTCTCTGCTCTTCCAGAGACATGTCCAGCAGCAGATCTCTCTGCTGTACCAGAGACATGTCCAGCAGCAGATCTCTCTGCTGCACCAGTGACATGTCTAGCAGCAGATCTCTCTGCTGTGCCAGAGACCAGTCCAGCAGCAGATCTCTCTGCTGTGCTAGAGACATGTCCAGCAGCAGATCTCTCAGCTGTGCCAGAGACATGTCCAGCAGCAGATCACTCTGCTGTGCTAGAGACATGTCCTGCAGCAGATCACTCTGCTGTACCAGAGACATGTGTAGCAGCAGATCTCTCTGTTGTGCCAGAGACATGTCCAACATCAGATCTCCCTGCTGTGCCAGAGACATGTCCAGCAGCAAATATCTCTGCTGTGCTAGAGACGTGTCCAGCAGCAGATCTCTCTGCTGTGCCAGAGACATGTCCAGCAGCAGATCTCTCTGCTGTGCCAAGGACATGTCCAGCAGCAGATCTCTCTGCTGTGCCAAGGACATGTCGAGCAGCAGATTTTTCTGCTGTTCCAGAGACATGTCTAGCAGCAGATCTCTCTGCTGTACCAGAGAAATGTCCAGCAGCAGATCTCTCTGCTTTACCAGAGACATGTCCAGCAGCAGATCTCTCTACTGTGCAGGAGACATGTCCAGCAGCAAATCTCTCTGCTTTACCAGAGACATCTCCAGCAGCAGATCTCTCTGCTGTGCCAGAGACATGTCCAGCAGCAGATCTCTCTGCTGCACCATAGTCATGTCCTCAGCAGATCTCTCTGCACTCTGCCAGCGACACGTCCACCAGCAGATCTCTCTGCTGTACCAGAGACATGTCCAGCAGCAGATGTCTCTGCTGTGCTAGAGACATGTCCAGCAGCAGATCTCTGTGCTGTGCCAGAGACATGTCCAGCAGAAGATCTCTGTGATGTACCAGAGACATGTCCAGCAGCAGATCTCTCTGCTGTACCAGTGAAATGTCCAGCAGCAGATCTCTATGCTGTACCAGAGACATGTCCAGCAGCAGATCTCGCTGCTGTGCCAGAGACATGTCCAGCAGCAGATCTCTAAGCTGTACCAGAGACATGTCCAGCTGCAGATTTCTTTGCTGTACCAGTGACATGTCTAGCAGTAGATCTCTCTGCTGTGCCAGGGACATGTCCAGCAGCAGATCTCTGTGCTGTGCTAGAGACATATCCAGCAGCAGATCTCTCTGATGTGCCAGAGACATATCCAGCAGCATATCTCTCTGCTGTGCTAGAGACATGTCCTGCAGCAGATCTCTCTGCTGTACCAGAGACATGTCCAGCAGCAGATCTCACTGCTGTGCCAGAGACCTATCGAGCAGCAGATCTCTCTGCTGAACTAGAGACATGTCCAGCAGCAGATCTGTCTGTTGTGCTAGAGACATGTCCAGCAGCAGATCTCTCTGCACTGTACCAGAGACATGTCTAGCAGCAGATCTATGCACTATGCTAGAGAGATTTCCCGCATCAGATCCCTATGCTGTACCAGAGACATTTCCAGCAGCAGATCTCTCTGCAGTACCAGAGACAAGTCCAGCAGCAGATCTCTCGGCTGTACCAGAGACATGTCCAGCAGCACATCTCTCGGCTGTGCCAGAGACATGTCCAGCAGCAGATCTCCCTGCTCTGCCATAGACATGTCCAGCAGCAGATCTCTCTGCTTTGCTAGAGACATGTCCAGCAGCAGATCTCTCAGCTGTGCCAGAGACATGTCCAGCAGCAGATCTCTGTGCTGTGCCAGAGACATGTCCAGTAGTAGATCTCTCTGCTGTGCCAGAGACATGTCCAGCAGCAGATCTCTCTGCTGTGCCAGAGATATGGCTAGCAGCAGATCTCTCTGCTGTACTAGAGACTTGTCCAGCAGCAGATCTCTCTCATGTGCAGGAGACATGTCCAGCAGCAGATCTCTCTGCTGTACCAGAGACATGTCCAGCAGCAGATCTCTCTGCTGTACCAGAGACATGTCCAGTAGCAGATTTCTCTGCTCTACCAGAGAAATGTCCAACAGCAGATCTCTCTGCTGCACCAGAGACATGTCCACAGCAGATCTCTCCGCACTTTGACAGGGACACGTCCAGCAAAAGATCTCTCTGCTGTACAAGAGACATGTCCTGCAGCAGATCTCTCTGCTGTACCAGAGACATGTCCAGCCGCAGATCTCTCTGCTGTACCAGAGACATGTCCAGCAGCAGATATCTCTGCGGTGCCAGACACATATTCAGCAGCAGATCGCTCTGCTGTGCTAGAGACATGTCCAGCAGCAGATCACTCTGCTGTGCCACGGATATGTCCAGCAGCAGATCTCTCTGCTGTAACATGGACCTGTCCAGCAGCAGATTTCTCTGCTGTGCAAGAGACATGTCCAGCAGCAGATCTCGCTGCTGTACCAGAGACATGTTCTGCAGCAGATCTCTCTGCTGTACCAGAGACATGTCCAGCAGCAGATCTCTGTGCTGTGCCAGAGACATGTCCGGCAGTAGATCTCTCTGCTGTAACAGAGACATGTCCAGCAGCGGATATCTCTGCTGTGCTATAGACATGTCCAGCAGCAGATCTCTCTGCTGTACCAGAGACATGCCCATCATCAGATCTCTCTGCTATGCTAGAGACATGTCCAGCAGCAAATCTCTCTGCTGTGCCAGAGACATGTCCAGCAGAAGATCTCTCTGCTGTGCTAGAGAAATGTCCAGCAGCTGATCTCACTGCTGTACCAGAGACATTGTCCAGCAGCAGATCTCTGTGCTTTACCAGAGTCATGTCCAGCAGCAGATTTCTCTGCTGTACCAGAGACATGTCCAGCAGCAGATCTCTCTGTTGTACCAGAGACACGTCCAGCAGCTGATCTCTCTGCTGTACCAGAGACATGTCTAACAGCAGATCTCTCAGCTGTACCAGAGACAAGTCCAGCAGCAGATATCTGTGCTGTACCAGAGACATGTCCAGCAGCAGATCTCTCTGCTGTGCCAGAGACATGTCCAGCAGCAGATCTCTCTGCTATGCCAGAGACATTTCCAGCAGCACATCTCTCTGTTGTACCAGAGAGATGTCCAGCAGCAGATCTATCTGCTGTACCAGAGACTTGTTCAGCAGCAGGATCTCTCTGCTGTACCAGAGACATGTCCAGCAGCAGATCTCTCTGCTGAACCTGAGACATATCCAGCAGCAGATCTCTCTGCTCTTCCAGAGACATGTCCAGCAGCAGAACTCTCTGCTGTACCAGAGACATGTCCAGCAGCAGATCTCTCTGCTGCACCAGTGACATGTCTAGCAGCAGATCTCTCTGCTGTGCCAGAGACCAGTCCAGCAGCAGATCTCTCTGCTGTGCTAGAGACATGTCCAGCAGCAGATCTCTCAGCTGTGCCAGAGACATGTCCAGCAGCAGATCACTCTGCTGTGCTAGAGACATGTCCTGCAGCAGATCACTCTGCTGTACCAGAGACATGTGTAGCAGCAGATCTCTCTGTTGTGCCAGAGACATGTCCAACATCAGATCTCCCTGCTGTGCCAGAGACATGTCCAACAGCAAATATCTCTGCTGTGCTAGAGACGTGTCCAGCAGCAGATCTCTCTGCTGTGCCAGAGACATGTCCAGCAGCAGATCTCTCTGCTGTGCCAAGGACATGTCCAGCAGCAGATCTCTCTGCTGTGCCAAGGACATGTCGAGCAGCAGATTTTTCTGCTGTTCCAGAGACATGTCTAGCAGCAGATCTCTCTGCTTTACCAGAGAAATGTCCAGCAGCAGATCTCTCTGCTTTACCAGAGACATGTCCAGCAGCAGATCTCTCTACTGTGCAGGAGACATGTCCAGCAGCAAATCTCTCTGCTTTACCAGAGACATCTCCAGCAGCAGATCTCTCTGCTGTGCCAGAGTCATGTCCAGCAGTAGATCTCTCTGCTGCACCATAGTCATGTCCTCAGCAGATCTCTCTGCACTCTGCCAGCGACACGTCCACCAGCAGATCTCTCTGCTATACCAGAGACATGTCCAGCAGCAGATGTCTCTGCTGTGCTAGAGACATGTCCAGCAGCAGATCTCTGTGCTGTGCCAGAGACATGTCCAGCAGCAGATCTCTGTGATGTACCAGAGACATGTCCAGCAGCAGATCTCTCTGCTGTACCAGTGAAATGTCCAGCAGCAGATCTCTATGCTGTACCAGAGACATGTCCAGCAGCAGGTCTCTCTGCTGTGCCAGAGACATGTCCAGCAGCAGATCTCTAAGCTGTACCAGAGACATGTCCAGCAGCAGATCTCTTTGCTGTACCAGTGACATGTCTAGCAGTAGATCTCTCTGCTGCGCCAGGGACATGTCCAGCAGCAGATCTCTGTGCTGTGCTAGAGACATATCCAGCAGCAGATCTCTCTGATGTTCCAGAGACATATCCAGCAGCATATCTCTCTGCTGTGCTAGAGACATGTCCTGCAGCAGATCTCTCTGCTGTACCAGAGACATGTCCAGCAGCAGATCTCACTGCTGTGCCAGAGACCTATCGAGCAGCAGATCTCTCTGCTGAACTAGAGACATGTCCAGCAGCAGATCTGTCTGTTGTGCTAGAGACATGTCCAGCAGCAGATCTCTCTGCACTGTACCAGAGACATGTCTAGCAGCAGATCTATGCACTATGCTAGAGAGATTTCCCGCATCAGATCCCTATGCTGTACCAGAGACATTTCCAGCAGCAGATCTCTCTGCAGTACCAGAGACAAGTCCAGCAGCAGATCTCTCGGCTGTACCAGAGACATGTCCAGCAGCACATCTCTCGGCTGTGCCAGAGACATGTCCAGCAGCAGATCTCCCTGCTCTGCCATAGACATGTCCAGCAGCAGATCTCTCTGCTTTGCTAGAGACATGTCCAGCAGCAGATCTCTCAGCTGTGCCAGAGACATGTCCAGCAGCAGATCTCTGTGCTGTGCCAGAGACATGTCCAGTAGTAGATCTCTCTGCTGTGCCAGAGACATGTCCAGCAGCAGATCTCTCTGCTGTGCCAGAGATATGGCTAGCAGCAGATCTCTCTGCTGTACTAGAGACTTGTCCAGCAGCAGATCTCTCTCATGTGCAGGAGACATGTCCAGCAGCAGATCTCTCTGCTGTACCAGAGACATGTCCAGCAGCAGATCTCTCTGCTGTACCAGAGACATGTCCAGTAGCAGATTTCTCTGCTCTACCAGAGAAATGTCCAACAGCAGATCTCTCTGCTGCAGCAGAGACATGTCCACAGCAGATCTCTCCGCACTTTGACAGGGACACGTCGAGCAACAGATCTCTCTGCTGTACCAGAGACATGTCCTGCAGCAGATCTCTCTGCTGTACCAGAGACATGTCCAGCCGCAGATCTCTCTGCTGTACCAGAGACATGTCCAGCAGCAGATATCTCTGCGGTGCCAGACACATATTCAGCAGCAGATCGCTCTGCTGTGCTAGAGACATGTCCAGCAGCAGATCACTCTGCTGTGCCACGTATATGTCCAGCAGCAGATCTCTCTGCTGTAACATGGACATTTCCAGCAGCAGATTTCTCTGCTGTGCCAGAGACATGTCCAGCAGCAGATCTCGCTGCTGTACCAGAGACATGTTCTGCAGCAGATCTCTCTGCTGTGCCAGAGACATGTCCAGCAGTAGATCTCTCTGCTGTAACAGAGACATGTCCAGCAGCGGATATCTCTGCTGTGCTATAGACATGTCCAGCAGCAGATCTCTCTGCTGTACCAGAGACATGCCCATCATCAGATCTCTCTGCTATGCTAGAGACATGTCCAGCAGCAAATCACTCTGCTGTGCCAGAGACATGTCCAGCAGAAGATCTCTCTGCTGTGCTAGAGAAATGTCCAGCAGCTGATCTCACTGCTGTGCTAGAGACATTGTCCAGCAGCAGATCTCTGTGCTTTACCAGAGTCATGTCCAGCAGCAGATTTCTCTGCTGTACCAGGGACATGTCCAGCAGCAGATCTCTCTGCTGTGCTAGAGACATGTCCAGAAGCAGATATCTCTGCTGTGCTAGAGACATGTCCAGCAGCTGATATCTCTGAACTGTACCAGAGACATGTCCAGCAGCAGATCTCTCTGCTGTGCTGGAGACATGTCCAGCAGCAGATCTCTCATGCTGTACCATAGACATGTCCAGCAGCAGATCTCTCTGCTGTGCCAGAGACATGTCCTGCAGCCTATCTCTATGCTGTGCCAGGGACATGTCCAGCAGCAGATCTCTCTGCTGTGCCAGAGACATGTCCAGCAGCAGATCTCTCTGCTGTATCAGAGGCAATTCCAGCAGCAGATATCTCTGCCCTGTACCAGAGACATGTCCTGCAGCAGATCTCTTTGCACTGTACCAGAGACTTGTCTTGCAGCAGATCTCTGCACTGTGCTAGAGACATATGCAGCAGCAGATCTCTGCTGTACCAGAGACATGTCCAGCAGCAGATCTCTCTGTTGTACCATAGACATGTCCAGCAGCAGATCTCTCTGCTGTACCATGGACATGTCCAGCAACAGAGCTCTCCACTGTGCCAGAGACATGTCCAGCAGCAGATATCTATGCTGTGCCAGGGACATGTCCGGCAGCTGATCTCTCTGCTGTGCCAGAGACATGTCCAGCAGCAGATCTCTATGCTGTGCCACGGACATGTCCAGCAGCAGATCTCTCTGCTGTGCCAGAGACATGTCCAGCAGCAGATCTGTCTGCACTGTGCCAGGGACATGGCCAGCAACAGATCTTTCTGCACTGTACCAGAGACATGTCCCGCAGCAGATCTCTCTGCACTGTACCAGAGACATGTCTAGCAGCAGATCTATGCACTATGCTAGAGAGATGTCCCGCATCAGATCTCTATGCTGTACCAGAGACATGTCCAGCAGCAGATCTCTCTGCTGTACCATAGACATGTCCAGCAGCAGATCTCTCTACTGTACCATAGATATGTCCAGCAGCAGATCTCTCTGCTGTACCAGAGACATGTCCAGCAGCAGATCTCTATGCTGTGCCAGGGACATAGCCAGCAGCAGATCTCTCTGCTGTGCCAGAGACATGTCCAGCAGCAGATCTCTATGCTGTGCCAGAGACATAGCCAGCAGCAGATCTCTCTGCTGTGCCAGAGACATGTCAAGCAGCAGATCTCTCTGCACTGTTCCAGGGACATGTCCAGCGGCAGATCTCTCTGCACTGTACCGGAAACATGTCCCGCTGCAGATCTCTCTACACTGTACCAGAGACATGTCTAGCAGCAGCTCTCTGCACTGTGCTAGGGACATGTCCAGCAGCAGATCTCTCTGCTGTGCCAGAGACATTTCCTGCAGCATATCTCTATGCTGTGTCAGGGACATGTCCAGCAGTAGATCTCTCTGCTGCACCAGAGACATGTCTAGAAGCAGATCTCTCTGCTGTGCCAGAGACAGGTCCAGCAGCAGATCTCTCTGCTGTGCTAGAGACATGTCCAGCAGCAGATCTCTCAGCTGTGCCAGAGACATGTCCTGCAGCAGATCACTCTGCTGTGCTAGAGACATGTCCTGCAGCAGATCACTCTGCTGTACCAGAGACATGTGCAGCAGCAGATCTCTCTGTTGTGCCAGAGACATGTCCAGCATCAGATCTCCGTGCTGTGCCAGAGACATGTCCAGCAGCAAATATCTCTGCTGAGCTAGAGACGTGTCCAGCAGCAGATCTCACTGCTGTGTGAGAGACTTGTCCAGCAGCAGATCTCTCTGCTTTGCCAGGGACATGTCCAGCAGCAGATCTCTCTGCTGTGCCAAGGACATGTCGAGCAGCAGATTTCTCTGCTGTGCCAGAGACATGTCCAGCAGCAGATCTCCCTTCTGTGCTAGAGACATGTCCAGCAGCAGATCTCTCTGCTGTACCAGAGACATGTGCAGCAGCACATCTCTCTGCTGTGCCCGAGACATGTCCAGCATCAGATCTCCCTGCTGTGCCAGAGACATGTCCAGCAGCAGATATCTCTGCTGTGCTAGAGACATGTCCAGCAGCAGATCTCCCTGCTGTGCCAGAGACATGTCCAGCAGCAGATCTCTCTGCTGTGCTAGAGACATGTCCAGCTGCAGATCTCTCTGCAGTACCGGAGACAAGTCCAGCAGCAGATCTCTCGGCTGTACCAGAGACATGTCCAGCAGCACATCTCTCGGCTGTGCCAGAGACATGTCCAGCAGCAGATCTCCCTGCTCTGCCATAGACATGTCCAGCAGCAGATCTTTCTGCTTTGCTAGAGACATGTCCAGCAGAAGATCTCTCAGCTGTGCCAGAGACATGTCCAGCAGCACATCTCTGTGCTGTGCCAGAGACATGTCCAGTAGTAGATCTCTCTGCTGTACCAGAGACATGCCCATCATCAGATCTCTCTGCTATGCTAGAGACATGTCCAGCAGCAGATCTCTCTGCTGTGCCAGAGACATGTCCAGCAGCAGATCTCTCTGCTGTGCTAGAGAAATGTCCAGCAGCAGTTCTCTCTGCTGTACCAGAGACATGTCCAGCAGCAGATCTCTCTGGTGTACCAGAGACATGTCCAGCAGCAGATCTCTCAGCTCTGCCAGAGACATGTCCAGCAGCAGATCTCTCTGCTGTACCAGAGAAATGTCCAGCCGCAGATCTCTCTGCTGTACCAGAGACATGTCTAACAGCAGATCTCTCAGCTGTACCAGAGACAAGTCCAGCAGCAGATATCTGTGCTGTACCAGAGACATGTCCAGCATCAGATCTCCGTGCTGTGCCAGAGACATGTCCAGCAGCAAATATCTCTGCTGAGCTAGAGACGTGTCCAGCATCAGATCTCCCTGCTGTGCCAGAGACATGTCCAACAGCAGATCTCTCTGCTGCACCAGAGACATGTCCACAGCAGATCTCTCCGCACTGTGACAGGGACACGTCCAGCAACAGATCTCTCTGCTGTACCAGAGACATGTCCTGCAGCAGATCTCTCTGCTGTACCAGAGACATGTCCAGCCGCAGATCTCTCTGCTGTACCAGAGACATGTCCAGCAGCAGATATCTCTGCGGTGCCAGACACATATTCAGCAGCAGATCGCTCTGCTGTGCTAGAGACATGTCCAGCAGCAGATCACTCTGCTGTGCCACGGATATGTCCAGCAGCAGATCTCTCTGCTGTAACATGGACATGTCCAGCAGCAGATTTCTCTGCTGTGCCAGAGACATGTCCAGCAGCAGATCTCGCTGCTGTACCAGAGACATGTTCTGCAGCAGATCTCTCTGCTGTACCAGAGACATGTCCAGCAGCAGATCTCTGTGCTGTGCCAGAGACATGTCCAGCAGTAGATCTCTCTGCTGTAACAGAGACATGTCCAGCAGCAGATATCTCTGCTGTGCTATAGACATGTCCAGCAGCAGATCTCTCTGCTGTACCAGAGACATGCCCATCATCAGATCTCTCTGCTATGCTAGAGACATGTCCAGCAGCAAATCTCTCTGCTGTGCCAGAGACATGTCCAGCAGCAGATCTCTCTGCTGTGCTAGAGAAATGTCCAGCAGCTGATCTCACTGCTGTGCTAGAGACATTGTCCAGCAGCAGATCTCTGTGCTTTACCAGAGTCATGTCCAGCAGCAGATTTCTCTGCTGTACCAGAGACATGTCCAGCAGCAGATCTCTCTGCTGTACCAGAGACACGTCCAGCAGCTGATCTCTCTGCTGTACCAGAGACATGTCTAACAGCAGATCTCTCAGCTGTACCAGAGACAAGTCCAGCAGCAGATATCTGTGCTGTACCAGAGACATGTCCAGCAGCAGATCTCTCTACTGTGCCAAAGACATGTTCTGCAGCAGATCTCTCTGCTGTACCAGAGACATGTCCAGCAGCAGATCTCTGTGCTGTACCAGAGACATGTTCTGCAGCAGATCTCTCTGCTGTACCAGAGACATGTCCAGCAGCAGATCTCTGTGCTGTGCCAGAGACATGTCCAGCAGTAGATCTCTCTGCTGTAACAGAGACATGTCCAGCAGCAGATATCTCTGCTGTGCTATAGACATGTCCAGCAGCAGATCTCTCTGCTGTACCAGAGACATGCCCATCATCAGATCTCTCTGCTATGCTAGAGACATGTCCAGCAGCAAATCTCTCTGCTGTGCCAGAGACATGTCCAGCAGCAGATCTCTCTGCTGTGCTAGAGAAATGTCCAGCAGCTGATCTCACTGCTGTGCTAGAGACATTGTCCAGCAGCAGATCTCTGTGCTTTACCAGAGTCATGTCCAGCAGCAGATTTCTCTGCTGTACCAGAGACATGTCCAGCAGCAGATCTCTCTGCTGTACCAGA